>NW_007577893.1:460260-476655 GCF_000690725.1 Stegastes partitus
CACACACACACACACACACACACACACACACACACACACACACACACAAGCTGCGTTGTGGTCTGATGTTCATGTATAGAATTGTGGTGCTTTAATAACCGACTTGTTTCATTCATTTTTCATTCATTTGTAATCATAACATTTTTACTTGTGGCAGGTCAGCAGTTTAGACAAACTAATGTTGTGTGGCTATTTTTTTAAATGCACAGTCCCTGACTGAGTGCTAAAACAAACGCTCAATGTTATCCTCAAATTTCAAAATGTCCTGCCAGCATGGGTGAGCTAGGTGAAAGCTTGGGGATGCAGGGAAGCTCTTCATTTCCAGAGCAAAACCCAATATGAAAAAAGGTTGCATAGCATTCGTTTCAATACATCCTACACTTTGCTTTTCTGCTGCCAGGCTATGATTCTTTTACTCTGCCAAATGCATTTTATTTTACAAGTGGGTTTCCTGTTATCATAGAGCGGTTTTGACTCTGAGGAATAGCATTAAAGAGCCTGCTATTAATGCCGTAATCCCATCATCAAGTCTCTGTGATGTGGTTTGACCATTTATTTGTAGTAGCCATTCTTTAAAATAGCATCTTGCAAATGATTCACCTCATTTAAGAGTGATGAATAACTGAACTGGATTTCCATTTCGAGATTCAGTCACAAGAAAATAAACAGTTCAGAGTAAGAATGCCACAGCTGTTGTAATAAATCTGATCAGCTCTCATGGTAACAAAAAGCTTTATGGAAACTGATCCAGTGAGTTCACAAAATAACTTGGGAAGCTTTGCTTTATATGATTAAAAAGATGTTTAACCAGCTGAGTAGGGTTAGGCATCGGAGCAGGGGAAGAGTGAAAGACAGAGGCTGACATGCTGACAACCACTGATAATATAAACCACATAACTGAATTTTGCTGTGGCCCATCAAAGATAAAGCTTGATACAGATCAGCTGGAAGCAGCCAGAGACTGAACCACAGTGACAACTCTGTAGCCATGACTCCAACTTGCTGGGTCTTCTGAAATGTCTTGGCTTTTGGAGAGTTTTACTGCAGACAGGTATGGTTAGGAAATTGGATTACTTGTGTGGAAGAGAAGTCAGATTCAGGGTCACTTCACAGGAATACATTAGAATGTATTTCATAAATGCTGTGGAAAGCAGATGGCTCTCCCATGTGGAAAAGTAGCATTAACAAAAAAAGTTTAGGTCGAGAAAGTGGTCCAACTTAAAGACAGTCACCTGTGGAAAGTCATGAATTAAAATACAGAATTTTTCATAAGAGCTTCAGATTCATGAGAGCTCATGAAGTTCCTCACATTCAAAAGAAGCAATTTTAAGCAGTATTTGTATGTCTATAAATGCTTCAATTCATACAGGCACTTAATGTCTCTGTGATCTCTGCAGAGTGGAGATTGAATTAGATGCGTTGGCGCTGGCTGACATGGTTGGCATTAGTATGAAGGTCACTGTCTAATGGGGCAGACAAGCTAAATGTAGCAGGTTGAAGCTAGAAAAACTCCACCTTTAGAAAGAAGTCTCTCACTGAGAAACCTGCCTGTCAACAAACAGAAAAGTGCACATTATCCACCAGGGTCTGGCCTGCGCCTCACTCATAACTGGTAAATAAGGAGATTTGCAGAGAAACATGAAACTGTTTTACTACTCAGAAACAGAAAGGGAGGAGCATTAGGAATGAAATGGGCGGTGATCACGGCTTTCTTCACCGAACAAGCTAAATTCCTATTGGTTTCTAGTGTCTAAGTGTATCTGTAGGTAGAATTTTCAAGAGAAAGCTTGGATATGTTACTATTATAAACACATGACTCTTTACAACCGTATATACCAAACGCACAAATGTGTATTAATGCACAACTGTAAAATGTCCCCAACAAATCAGCTATTTCCTCCTCCCCCTGAGTAATGCTTGCTTGTGTGTCAAAGTCAAATACTCTGTCCAACTAGTCTATTCTCAGTAATGCTTATACATTGTATATGCAATGCATATATCTTTGCCAATATCTTATATATATATATATGTCTGTGTGTGTGTGTGTGTGTGTGTGTGTGTGTGTGTGTGTGTAGTTTGACATAAATAAATTACTACTAAACTATTTGTTTTTTTTAGGAAAGCTACAAAATCTGTCAGTCTGACAGTGACAGATACAAGAAGGAGAGAAAGTTTGATTGAAAAATAAATTGTGCTTTACCAAAATAAAATAAAGATGAAAGAGGAGAGAAAGGTGTCTGAGAAAGACCAACAGCTTTCACTCAAAGAGCATGCAAAGAGAGCCCATAGGTGAGGTTGAATGTTGTAAATCCTTATGCAAACCATGTATTCCCACGAACAGCATTGCAGTTGTATTTTTAAGCAATAGTGCTTAAATAGTTAGAAGTCTGATCCTCACAGTTGGGTTTGATTAATTTTGTTAAAGGAAAAGATAATGCTATTTTGCTTCTGTCTGAACGGTCCCTTCATTATGGAACTATACTGGCCAAAAACCTGACTTTTGACCTTCTGCTAAGAACCAAAACAAACTGCACAAACTGCAGACCAATCTGTTCTCCTTTTAAGTAATACAGAGTTCAGAGTGTGGCTGGGTGATGGGCTTTGCTTCATTTAATATATGTTTGAAACACAACTCGTTTTTAAAAATATTTGATTGAGTGTGAGTAATGCAGTGGGTCACCAGGTGCTGCCAGAACACCTTCAATACGGCTTGAAATTGATTCTAAAAGTCTCTGAACTCTACTAGAGTAATGAAATACCATTCTTTCAAAAGACTTACCCTTTGAGTGCTGTCTACCACATAAATCTAAATTCTGTCATGGATGTTCAACAGGTTTGAGCTCTGGTGACTGTGAAGGCTGTAGTACATGATTTAGATCATATTCATACTCAGCAGTCATCTCAGTGACCCCTCGTACTCTATCAAAATCGTAGGATAAAGATGACCACTCAGAACATCTTTGTATTGAGTTTCAGCAACTCCTCCATTCAAAGGAAATAGTGGATCAAAAACCATGTCAGCAAAATGCCCCCACAGCATAACAGAGCCACTGGATCCCCTCATTGTAGGGTTCAAGGGTCCATCTCTTGAAATTATTTTTGTCACGTGTCTACACTTTAAAACTAGATCTTTTGTTTCTGTCTGTAGTCGCTGCTGGTCAAAAGTGCTACTGTTCAGCAAACTGTACACAGAGAACAAGAGAATAGGAGATCATAATTTTCATATTTAATATTTGAACTGTCACACTTGCTGGACTGCCTGGTATATTTACTGCCTGTTTGGTCATGCTTCCTAAATTTGGTATGCTTCATAGAAGGTAATACTGCCAGCAAAACATGGAAATATATCCTTGTATTTCCATGAGAATGTTGACATCAGGGTTGCAAGGTGGTGCAGTTGGTAGCACTGGTGCCTTGCAGTAAGAAGGTCGTTGGTTCGCGTCCCAGTAGGGGCACCAGGATCTTTCTGCGTGGCATTTGCATGTTCTCTCTAGGTTCTCCGGCTTCCTCCCACAAGTCCAAACACATCTTGAGGTTAATTGGTGATTCCAAATTGTCCATTGGTATGAATGTGAGTGTGCTTGGTTGTCTGTCTCTAAGTGTAGCCCTGTGATAGACTGGCGACCTGTCCAGGGTGTCCCTTGTCTTCGCCCTAAGTCAGCTGGGATAGGCTCCAGCCCCCCCGCGACCCTAGTCCGGATTAAGCGGTGTATAGATAATGGATGGATGGATGTTGACATTAATTTACATGAATGCAGTTGAAAAATGGACAACCAACTATCCCACAGTAGTTGTCTAATACTAAAAATATACACTTCTGAGTATACACTTCTTCGGCAGTGGATTTTTGGCAACTAGATGTGAGCATGTAGATCCCACCACCATGGGACTGTGATGTTGTGCTGACTAAAATAGTTTTGTGGAATGGAGTTGTTGAAGACTGTGCTTTCCTTGTGTATGCTGAAGAGCATTTTTTCAAGTCAGCTAAAGCAACATCATGCTTGGCAGTGAAATGAAAAAATCTTGAACACAATCAATAGTCATGATGGGAGAAAAACAAAACAAAATTATGGATTATGAATGGCAGTCCAGTCAGAAAGGCTTACATCAGTTTCAATATAGTTATAATATGAATCCCAGCAGTCAGTTAAAAGGCCGTGACAAAAACCCTACAAAACAGAATCCAGCAGACGGCACTTAAAAAAAAAAAAAAGGACACAATTCACAACATCGACGATGAGGAGGACAAGCATGCAAGTATGATTTAAGAATTAGGCAAACATTTGGTTAAACATGTTTATTTGCCTTCCTTTAAAAAGTAAAATGAGAGGACCCTTACAAATCTTATGTCTGTATATTCAGTCCAGGGCTGCAGCCACACATGGTTCACCTAGTGTAGTATAAAGACTGGGAGCAGGGTGGAAATCACCAGCCTGACTGTTACTGCTGCCTTTCTCATTTTGTGTACACACAGTCACCTTATTTAAAATAAACTTTTTTGAAACTGGGTAAATCAGTTGGAAGCACATTGCTTGCATTCGTTGTGATTAGTTGGTAGAACTGAACAGTGTTAATACCTAAGGCAATTAAAAACATTTAGTGTGAGTAACACAATGTGAAGGATTAATAAGTAAAGTGCCTGCACAATTTTAGGTCTTTCCACATTCAAAGTTTTGAACCTAATTAGACACTTACCAGAACCTAACTGTCATTGATAGCAAGTGAACTTGTGAGGAATTTTCTTTTCCTGTAGCTTATTTTGGCATTGGTCTCGATTCCAACATTGTGGCACTAATCCGGCAGTCTCATAAAGATAAGACTTCTGAAGCTGCACACATTAACACCACCCACCAATTTTTGGTGACCAACACATATCCAGCAATCCTATTATTCTATTTTCTTTTTGGTGTTCTGTTTTTGTTGTTGGTATGTTCATGGGTTGATGTCCTGGGTTCAGATTTTGACCTAGGATCTTTCTGTGTAGACTTTGCATGTTCTCTCTGTGCCTGCATGGGTTTTCAGTGAGGAATCCAGCTTTGGTAAATTAATTAAATTAATAAATCTAAATTGGTCATAGGTCTGAATTTGAGTATGCTTAGATGTCTGTCATTGTGTTGGACTTGTCCAGAGTGTACCCTGCATTTGCCCTAGTTCAGTTGGGAATAGAGAAAAATGGATGTTCTTGTTGGAGTTGAATCAATTAGACTGAACAAAAACATGAATGAAACATGGAAATGACCTTTTCTGACTTAAAAGGTTTTTTTTTTTAGACAATTGTTAACCAAAGGTTTGGGAACTCCTCAACTGGTGACAAATTCCAGTCTAGAAGTTCTAAATGCATGGACTAGTTTCTCAGCATCAGGATATTCCTGATATTCCTGATTTTTTCAATATTACGTAGATGAAAGAAGGCTGTCCAACACATTTGTTTTATATGGCTATTGAATGACATGTCCTGGTCAAAAATAGCTCCAAGGTTCTTTGCAGTTGAACTGGAGGCCAAGGCAATGCCATGTGGAGTAGCTATCTGGTTTGATAGTGCATTTCTGAGGTGTTTAGGGCCAAATACAACTACCTCAGTTTTGTCTGAATTTAAATGAAGGAAATTACAGGTCATCCAGGCCTTTTTGTCCTTCAGACATGCCTGGAGTCGTCTGACCAACTGGTTGATTTCATTTGGCTTCATAGAAAAATATAACTGGGTGTCTCCTGCATAACAGCGGAAATGTATGCAGTGCTTCCTAACAATAATTCAATATTGCACAAGGGGAGCATGTACAAGGTAAATAATATAGGTCCTAACACAGAACCCTGTGGAACTCCATAGCTAACTCTACTGCGGGTGAAAGAACCATCATTAATATGCACAAACTGGAATCTCTCTGATAAATATGATTTAAACCAATTTCGTGCAGTTCCTTTAAGCCCAATTAAACATTCCAGTCTCTGTATTAAGATGCTGTGATCCATTGCATCAAATGCAGCACTGAGATCCAGCAGAACAAGTATAGAAACTAGTCCACTGTCTGAAGCTATAAGAAGGTCATTAGTGACCTTCACCAGTGCTGTCTCTGTACCATGATGCATTCTAAAACCTGACTGAAACTCTTCAGACAAACCTTTTCTATGCAGATAATCACATAATTGGCATGCTATAACTTTTTCAAAAAATTTTAGAAATAAAAGGGAGGTTGGATATGGGCCTATAGTTTGGTGAAACGCCTGGATCCAGAGTAAGCTTTTTTTTTTTTTTTTAAGTTATTTTTTTGGCCTTTGTGCCTTTATTTGATAGGTCAGTGAGAGAGAGACAGGAAAGTGGGGGAGGAGGACATGTGACAAAGGGTCATGAGCGGGATTCGAACCCATGACCTCCACATTGGGACTGTAGCCCTGTACATGGGACGCCAGCTCAACCAGGTGAGCTATAGCGGTGCCCCCAGAGTAAGCTTTTTGAGTAGTGGTTTGATTGTAGCTACTTTAAAAGCCTGCGGTATGTAGCCTGTTAATATAGAGAAGTTGATGATATTTAATACTGCAGTATTTATGACATGAAATATTTCCTTGAACAGTCTAGTTCGATGGGGTCTAACAGACATGTCACTGGTTTAGAAGAATTTACTGTTGACGTGAGCTCTGAGAGATTTACAGCAGAGAAGCAGTCGAAGTATAAATCTGGTCCTATGGATGCAACCAGAGCTGCTGGACCTAAAGACATGTTATTATTTTTTGTCTAATATTCAAAACTTTATCAGTGAAGAAGGTCATAAAGTCTTCACTGCTGAGAGCTAAAGGAACACAAGGCTCCACAGAGCTGTGACTCTTTGCCAGCCTGGCTACAGTGCTGAAAAGAAACCTGGGGTTGTTCTTGTTTTCCTCAATTAAGAATCAATAGTAAGCACTTCTCGTCTTGCGGGTCGCTTTTTTATAGGCGAGGAAACTATCTTTCTAGGCTAACTGAGATTCTTTTGAATTTGTCGAGCGCCACTGTCTTTCCAGCTTTCTTAATTTCTGTTTTAGGATGTGCAGCTGTTGACTATACGATGGAGTTTATTATAGTTTATTGGCTTTTTTTTCAATGGGACAAATTGCTGAACACAATAAAGCTGCTGTTCTATCAACAAGACTATCCACCTGCGTAGGACTAAGATTAGAGGAGCAGCTCTCCATTGTGTTGGCATATGGCACTGAAGTAAATAATTGTGGAACCATTTCCTTAAATTTAGTTACTGCATTATCGGAGAGATATCTGCTGTCATGGAACTCGTTGGTAGGTGTTCTGTAGTCCATTATTGTTTTGTTTAAAAACAGTAAGATGTTCAATTTCTATACCATATGTCAAAAAAAGATCAAGGGTTAAAACTACGAGTTGGTTTATCTACATTTTGAGAGAAGCCAACTGAGTGTAACAATGAACTAAATGCAGAGTTGAGACTGTCATTCTCATCATCTACATGGATATTCAAGTCACCCGCTATAATGACTTTATCTGTACTGAGCACTAAATCAGCTAAGAACTCTGAGAATTCAGATAGAAACCCAGAGCAAGGGGCCGGTGGCCAATATGCAACAACTAACGCAACTAGTTTTTGTACTTTCCACTTCAAGTATGTGAGACTAAGACTAAGGCTGTCTAACGTATTATGAAGTTGGTCTCTGGTTGATTAATAGATTTAAGTGAAAGATTGCTGCCACTCCTTCCCCTCTGCCTGTACTAGGTACATGAAAATGAATATGACTGGGGGGAGTTGATTTGTTTAGACTAAAGTATTCTTCATGCTGCAACCAGGTTTCAGTCAGACACAGCTGTGTTGAAATGTAATGTACTGTATGTGTGCATAGAGGGAAGCAGGGAAGTAAACGGATGCAAACATTGGCTGAGTTTAGGTTGCACCGAAGCACAATTAGCAACATGAAAACACAGTAGCACACACACTGTCCTTGTTTATTTGTTTTAAATGTAAATCCACTGGATCTTCACTTTTTCAGTCGCTGGGAGTGCATGAAGATAACTGTATTGGCAGCCAACATTAGAACATTTGGTCTGTGTTGTCAGTGGCTGAAACATTTTAGAGTTAGCAGGAGCAGTTCGAGAAAGATGCTGGTCTTCAGGGTGAAACTGAAAGAAACTGAAAGAAACTGCTCTTCAGTGCTACACAGCAGGATTTGAGGTTAGCAAAGTAATTTCAGGTTTAACTCTGAGTTTTCAGAACTATGATGGCGGTTAACTTCTTACCGGAGCACATCGCCATGGTAACTTATGCTGAACACCTAATCTGCTCTGGAGCAGGTTATATTTGCAATAATAGATCAACGCATAGTAAAACCCCTCCAACTGACCAAACAATTCTCTTCGAAAATGGCATCAGCATTCATAGAAGATACCACTGGCTCAGTGTGCAGATCGTGAGAGGGGAAGTTCAGAATTTTTAGAGCTGTAAACCCAAAAACATAAACTGATTAAAACACCAAGGCTTGGACTTGCTGACCATTTAAGGTTTGCAAAAAGCCTTTGCACAGGTTTCAATTAAGTTCTTTATTTGTTTTTTACTTGATTCCATGACGGTTTATAACCACCAGGTTTGCAGCCAAAAGAATAGGACTAAAACTGTTTTACTCATTAAGGATGAGGCGAAATGTGGGATTACTAAAATTATCCTCCACATCACCATGGCAATGGATCTATTGCTTGGTTAATTTTTCATTAAATAATTTGTCTTTTTTGTGAGTAGCATAAAAGGACATTATCTGTGATTTCATTATACAATCTTGTGATGCATGATGATTTAACAGAATCTTGAAAAAGAAACCTAGATTTTAGCAACTTGAACACAAAGGGGCAGTGATACTGAGTAGCCTACTAATTAAGAATTCTCACAGTCTTCAGCTTTTGCTCACTTTCATGACTTTGGCAGCAGCAGTTGTACTGTTTTTAACCAGTCTTATGTTTTAAAACTCCTCATGTTGGTTTCTAGCTTGTTTCCTCATGAGAAGTATATAAAGTTGTACACACGTTTAGCCTTCTATATGAGTCAGTGCACTTTTTGTGTCAATTGTGTTTTTATATTCATGTTTTACTTGCTCACCGGGATGATTACAAGCACCAGGGTTGCATCTAAAATAATAACACTGAGAACTGTCTTAGGCTACACACCAGAAGAATTCATGTCAGCAACACAATAATTTAATAGAATATACAATTATAATTATAGTCAGGTCTACTTTTGCCGTAATAGTTTGGTAGTAATATTGTAGTAATATATCTTCTTATTTCTTTAACATTATAGTTGACTCTTCCTTTATAAAATACGTCACTCTGGTACCAGTAGAGCTTTCCACATTTGAGAGTGATCATCTGTTCACCACCTCGTTGGTGCGCATCAGTTCACAGGCAGGTTCAGAAATCTTTGGTTGACTTCTCGAGGTGATAACTAGCTTCATGAGACTGCCTTTTCCAGCTGTGGTTTTTAGCTTAAGTGAAGCCATATAAAAAAAAAGATACCCTGGGTGTGTTGAACTTGCTTCGTGGTAGAGGTCTCTGGCAAATATCAGCAATAATGGGGAAGGGTTAGGATTATACAAAGTTTGAGCAGGACCACAGTTGGTTCAAGGTGATACATAGCACTTGAGTCATCATTCTAACTGGCCCTCTGAAGCCTGGAGGCTATCAGATTGTAGGGGGGCTTAAGGAGTGGTAGAAAATAGCATCTTAATAACTGAACAGCTTTTAGTTTACACCTCCCTAGCCTATAATGCCCAAAGAAACAATTTTTTTAAAAAGTGTTTTTACTACATGGGACACCTAAATATAATATTACATGCTGCTTTCATATTTCTCAAACCCTTTTTTCATCCAGATGCTGAATTCTCCCTGTAACATGAATGCAGAACAGTTGGAGACTGGGTTTGTGGAATGAAAAAATTATCAGTAGCAGCATGCATGATTTGTACAGTGAAAGTGAAAGCTGTCTTATTTTGAAAGAGCGCCTCATTGTCTTTGTTCATGATCTTACAATCTCCAATCATATTCAAACTACTCCAGCGATTCGCCTGAACATGAAGCTCCATTCAGGATGTGCTTGATACAGCAGACACAGTCGGCTCTGCATGCTCAAATGGCAGATTTTCTGGTAATTTGTTTACCAGCTCTACATCTTCCCTACTTGAATTAGCAAACTGAATTAGAATAAGTGTTAGATGTCAAGGTTATCCGGAGCTAGCATTGGAGCTACCATTTCAATTAGAAACATGTTGGTTGAACTACATTTTACCTCAATCACAGGAAACTAATCTCATTTGATGGATACAGGTTAAAGAGGATATTTTTAAATGGAGAATTCTTTAAAAGAGGAAATCTGCCCCTTTCTCCTTTTTTGTATTGGGAACACTGGGGGATATTTGAACCTTGTCTTATCATTGTGAGTCCAGAACATGACCAAATATAAAGCCTTGGTTGATTGAAGAGTAATAAGAGACATTTGAGCATTTACAGTGAAATTAAGTTTTTCCTGTTTTAGTATTTATTGTCTTTAAAAGTCCAAACTATACCTGAAATGTGTAATGACCTCTCTTCTCATGTTTTTGTCCAGTCATGGTGTAGTGTGACAGACATGAGATCGGACAAAAGTGTGCTTTCCCTTTCCAGAATATGAGAGTTTGTGCACCTATACAAAACCAATAATGCTGAGCACAGGGCTTTTATATATTTAGACTAGAATTCAGTGCTGCTCTCATTCAAGTGCATTTGTGTTCATTATGCCTCTCTGCTGTGTAAATGTAGTGCAGATACTGCCATCAGCACTTCTTCCACCAGTAAGTGCTTTGCAGGAGATGCCTTTCACTCAGAGATAGCATAGGATATTTTCTTTTAAAAACATGCATATTCATTTCTCTGTCACCAAGTTAACTGCAGGCAGTGTCAGACAAAGGTGCTAGTTGCTTTCTGACATTGGTAAATAGTCTGCACTTATATAGCATCTTTTAACCATTTACAAAGCACTTTACAGAGTGTCTCTCATTCACCCATTCACACACACATTCAGCAAAGTGCTTGTCTGCCATCAGGAGCAACTTGAATTCGGTATTTTGCCCTAGGAGACTTGGACATTTGGAAGGGCCAATGATCGAACTGCAGACCTTACAATAAGTGGACAACTTGCTTTATTTGATGTTGAAACACTCAGCTAGCATGCATGTCATGCAGGGATGGCAAAGTGTTAAACCTGCTGTAAACCCATACTCAGCGCCAAAGGCAGAAAGTATTCACCTGAGAAACGAACCAAAAAAAAAAAATTAACCCACTCTGTACCAAAGACTAGACAAGAATGTACTACTTCTGTGACACACATTCAGATATGCTTAGAAGACATTATTGGTATGGGCATGTACTTAGAACATTGTCATTTCGAAAACTGTTGGTAGCTTGTGACAATGACAGACACAAAGAGCGTCTTTGGACAAGACTCCACAGCCAGTCAGTATAATTTATAATTTACACTATTAACTGTGATAGTGTGGATGCATACTGTATAATTGTGAAGTAGTACCACTGCATGTGTCCAACAAATATATAGTAAAGAGACAAAGCTAAGGACAAAGATAAGTAGCTGCACAATTAGATGATCAAGTGGCTTGAAAACAAACAAAAATTATTCACAGATTATTTAAATCTCATTACGTGAGGTAAAACTAAAAGGTAGCACTCTTGTGTTGCTAATCATATCTGTAGAATTACAGTAAGACATAAAAAGCTGGTCTGTAAGCTGTTGGATCGTTGTAAAGGACCGTAGGGATAACAGTCTTACACTTTGTCTACATAGGAGGTATAGCAGCATGCTACCTATGTCCTGTACACAATCATTGTAGTTACAATCTTGAAAAATAGGTACGTCCTCACCGGTACGCGAACTGGCGACCTTGCTGCGAGGCAACGGTGCTAACCACCGATCCACCTTGCAGTCCCCTTTATTTTTAATAAAAAACAAAAGAAAAAAAACGTGCAAAAAAATAAAATAAAATAAAAATTCATCACATGGATAAAGTAATGTAGGTTTGGTTGTGTTCTGCTCTGTCATTATTATCTGTAGGCACTGTATCAAAGATGAATGACTAAATGTTTGCTTGTCCAAGCATGTCAAAAAAGTCAACAATTTCCATTAGATGTGCTTTATATTTCACCAGACTACATGTATATAAAGTGCAGGGGAAAAAAAAGAAAAACTGTTTTTGGTTGTGCTTGCGGATGTATAGCACAAGGAGTATACCTATTCTATTAGGTGCACAGATGATTAAAAAAAAAACACACCTGACATGTCTTCTATGTTTTCAATGCTATGGAATTTGATTAATGTACCTGGTGAACCGATACATCATGTTTTTTTGTTTGGTTTTGTTTTTTTTTTACGTTTTGAGCCTATTTCTATGAATTCATTGCATACAAAGTTATCAGAACTTGATCAGAACTGCTTTTAGAGCTATGCAAATGAAATTGAAGTTGTACAAAACCATGGTTCTTGGCTCGTAGAAGATGGGACCATAATTACTCGACGCAACATGATAGTATTGAATGGAATAAAGAATAGGTTTGTGATTGTAGTCTTAGCTATCAGTAGTAGATCAGAAAACAAAAAAGGACCATACGCAGCAAATCCACACAACAGATATCAATCAATCTGGTCTGTGGCTGCAGTTATTTTTATATTTTTGCCCATCTGTCCAACATTTTGGACATCTAGCGGAACACAAAGAGTGTATATCCCTCATTATATAGTCCTTGGGAACCTGTTTCAGCCAGTACGCATGTTTGCTGAGACGGAAAGAAGTTGGCAACACTCATTGTATCATCCTTCATTGAGGATAACTCAAGCATGTGATGTGTCAGTGACTCTTTTTATGCTCTTACCAGCAGAGCACACATTCTACCATGGCAGTACTTCCCCTTCATTTGTTCTTCCCAGTTTATGATGATTTCCCACTGAGGGGGCACTTTTACTGGCCTTATTTATACAGATGTAAAGAGCAGTGCTCATGCTTTATAAGGCTGAGTGTCCTCATTGGGTCTTCCCTGCCCACTATTTGTGATGGGTAGAATAAAGACAACACCTGCTGTTCTCTTGGCACTAGCAGTAGGGGTTCAACCTAATTATAACTGTTTAGCTTTACTTTGTCATAAGCAGACAGTTCTTGGGAACATTGTTTGGCATTAGGACATGATGCATGTGCTTTCAGTTTGTTTGTGGAATACTTTAGAAAAAGCAGTGCCTAGATAGATTGAGGACACTGTACAGAAGAATATAATCTGATAGAAATCATCAAAATGCCGACCTCAGCAACAGACAGTCCAAACAATGTGGTTTGCATGTAGTTGTGTTGGACTGGCAAGTTCGCTCTGGGAACTAACAGTGACAAGTCAGTGGGTGCTTAGCACAAATACGGTAATGGTTTGAAGTGCAGCTGGCTTTTGTGCTAATTTGTTGTGCTAATCATTTTAGAACTTTTAACTGGTCAACCATGGCAGTTATTTCTAAACCTAGAATATAGTAGTGACAACTTGCTTTATTGGTAGTTACCATGTGGTCAAAACTTTGCTCAACAGAACAATGTAACATGATTACCTAAGTGTGTGTGATAGCTGTTATTTTAGGGGAGAAAGGGATATTGGGGTGACTTTGGGAAAAATTATATTTTGCCCATTTTTTAGTGCAACCTACACAGGGCAGATGTTAAACGTTGTGTTAATGATGCCTGAGCCAACATTACTATTATGGATTTTTTTTTTATTGTCACATATAACTATCATATATAATGGTATTAAACATTACAAACCGCAATAGACAAAAATATGAAATTACTTTTGAACTTTTAACTAGATTGTCATCAGCAGATGGAGTTTGCATTGTTGTCATGTACTGCAAATGTGAATGTTCAAAGTTTTGAGGTAGAAACATATGTGATCTGATTTCTATGGTGTCTTACACTATATTTCAACATATAGCAAGTTTATCAAAATTGCTTTTGTATAATTCCTTGCAGAAGTTTTACAGACTTGCCTAAAACACAATATACTATAGTGTATTTAACAGGTTTTCAAGTAGGATTGTTTCTACTTTTGTCTGCTTAGAGCAGAGATTAGCCTATGCTTCACGAAAATGTGTGGAACTCTGTCAATTTTGTAATTTCTACGTTAGAACTCAGTACCAGTAATATTCAAAAATGTCCCTAAATATACACACTGTAGAACAGGAAGTGACTCACTTGTTGTTTTATTGCCTAATTTCCAATTTGCCATGTTCTCTCCATGTCTTCTCATATCTATGTTATTCTCCTTAGTGTTTTTACAAAGCATGAGAAAATGAAATATTTTACTTAAATGACTTTATTTGCCTCAGCACTGTCAGTCTGAATTATCAGCTTTCTTAAATTGAGTTTAGCAGCAGCGGCTTTGTGAGCATTACACTGTGTCTTGGCCTCCAGCCAACAGACTGCTGGTAAATATATTTAAATCAGTGCTAAGCTGCTTAAAATATTCATATTTCACTCATAGCTAGTTTATAGAAATTTAAAACTATCTCTGGCTGGCAAAATCAGTTACATGGATAAAGTATATAAATATATCATTTCAGAATTTTAGAGAACAAAGAAAGCAGAAGCTGGTGAGCGGTGGTGAGGCATTAAGCCCCCTTGCACTGTGTGTGTTTCTCTGATATGGCTGGCTTTAGATACTCTGTCTCTCCCAGCTGCAGAGAGGCAGGAGGATGGATGCCATGTCCCTCTCAAGCTCATGATACTGCCATGCATGAACATGGTTAATATACCACATGGAATGATGATTCTAAAAGCTGCTTCTTTGCATCCTTCCCTTGGCTTAAAACAGTAAACCTCTGCTTGAACTGGTTTTAAAAAATAAAATAAAATAAAAAATCAGGTATGGATGTGGATGTCATTTACTGAGATGCTGACTGGAGCTGAGATGGAGGTGACCTAATGTGTGGACTAACAATGACAGAGACGCTCTGTTCCTGCTGTACTGGAACAATGTGGAGACATAAGTGACCATATCCATTCCCTGTATCACTTTGACCGTAATGCGAGCTAGGACTTCACATGACACACTGTCCTGACTGTTGTATCCTTGTGGTTTGTCCTACACCTCAGTCAATGTGTGCTAAAAGCTGCATCCTGGTTCCATGGTGACTTTTTGCCCTTGAGGGCAATGGCTAAAATAAATTACATTTCTCCAATGCTCTCTTTTGCCTGACTTAGATTCACCTCTGCTAATTCTGATCCTAACTGTCATGACTGCTCTTAATTAACAAATGAGATATTCAAATATTGTTCCCATATTTACAGAGGCGTCTGTGTAATGTCTGCTATTGTAACTTCTCTTGGATGTTACTGAGGTAAGCATACAACAAATGACCATGTTTGTTATTCCCCAAAGTCATTTGCAGGACCTGAACAGAAAGGACCGTTTGATTGGTTGGCCAGGTTTAGGTGGCTACAACTACATCGTCAAGTTTAGGGAAACCAACATTTATTGTTAGTGGGATCCTAATTGTTGTTTCCAAAGTCAGTCAGACAGTTTTTTCTCCATTGTGCACAACACAAAGTCAGAAAAATAAAAGAAGCTAAGCTTTAGACTTTGATTCTCAGTGAGTTCTATAATTTTTCAATTCAATTCAATTTTATTTGTATGGCGCATATTTCCAACAACAAGCCATCTCATAGCGCTTAACAAAGGCAGAAACACCCAACAATCCAAAACATTTGGATTCCTTATAAGCTTCAGCAGTCCCCCCGCGGGGGGAAAAAAAACTCAGACAGAACCAGGCTCAGGGAGGGACGGCCATCTGCCTCGACCGGTTGGGTGGATGTAGGATGAATTATACAATTTAGTGTACAGTTAAACAAGTTATTAGAGGTTACTGTCTTTTTGTTCCTCCATTTCAAATGGACCATTGAAATATTTCATTTCGTAGTTGGTGGAGGTAACAGGAGGCATCATGGTGGGGGCAGCAGGATGCAGAAGGTGAGGCAAGGGCTGTAGTTCAGGAGCTCCAGATCCAGAGACATCCACAGAGAGAACAGGCGCAGGAGAACCTTGGGGGGGGGTCACAGAGTTAGTCATATATAACTTTGATATACAACTATATAAACATATACATACACATATATGTAAAGAGGAGAGGAGAGAAGCCCAGTGCATCATGGTAGCCCCCCCAGCAGTCTAAACCTATAGCAGCATGACTAATATAGTTAGCAAGTCTGTCCACACATGATCTTCAATAACTCAAAGAAAAAAATAAATAAGATGAACTGCCTTGAGTTACATCCTTTATTTGTTTTCAGTTCTCCCCTGACTTGAATACAAAACAAGCAAGATAAACTGTCCAAAACTTT
>NW_007577893.1:476855-531419 GCF_000690725.1 Stegastes partitus
ATCACCCAGCTAAGTGAGGCTTTACATTCTTTGTCTGGTTTGAAGGCAGACTGGAAAGATATGCCATTTGCTTCCCACAGAATGTGGTCAGTGTGTGTTTGATCACAGGATCATGATAAAAAAGAAAAAAAAATAAAAAATGCAAACGGGAAAATTCTTACAAAAAGAATTTTAGATTTTTTAAATTAGTCTAGCTCCATAACCTCATTTACCACATTTGATCAGTACATTTTCATCTCCATTGGTATACAAGCGTACTTCCCAAAATCTTCCATTTACCCAAATTTAGCAGCTGGTTTAGCAGTCCTTTATAATACTACACCAACTCCTGAACCTATACTAAACCAAAAATAGAATTTTCAGTGACTAATTACGTAATCATACTTAGTTTCCTGCACAACCAGCTGTGCATGAAGCAAAATCCAGGATCTATAGCATCGTTACTAGAAAGGCATTTCATCACCTGAAAGCAATCTCTTTCCTTCTGAGCTGTCCAGATGTCTCTATCATTCCTCCCACTATTTGTGAGACAGGTGTTTGGAGACCAGAGCTGTATATATTGTAAGTAAAAGCCTCTGATTGAGAGTGGCAGAGAAGCCTCACCCAGTCAATAACTCATTTGGAAGGGGTTATGAATTAGAATGATCTTGCTGAGGGGAAGGTAGATTCCAGCCTATATCCTGCCTCGAGTCGCTGAAGAAACTAGAATAATAATCCTCCAGGAAAATCAATGGCAGAATGCAGTGCTACAAGCACAAATACCAGCACAGGCCCATTTCTGCACCATACAACTCTTATCTGTCAATCGGTTGAATTTCTGCTGATATGCCATAAATCCAATTCCCTAAAATGTCATAATTTCAGGCCATTTCGTTTGGCTTGTGTATGGAAAATGATGGCTTCCCTCTCCTAGGGGCTGGGATTATATGTCAATAATGTCCTCAGTGCCAGGGAGGATTTTTCATTAGCTTGTATTTAGATTGAAGTGTCATCCATATTGTGAGAGCATGCTGCTCGTCTCTAAGCATTTCAGTGGTGTGTTTGCTGCTTGTACAACAGTCTTGCTCTTTCCCAGCTTTCCACCTCAATAGAGTCGTTAGTCCAATAAATCAGTAGCGCGATCTGCTGGAAGATACCAAGTTTATGAATGGTAGTCTAGGGGAGATTACCGAGACCATCCCAAAACTGTGAGATAAAGGGTTTTAGGTAAGTCTGCAGCACTTTAACTCCAGTCTTATATATATATATATATATATTTTTTTTTTTTTTTCCAGTAACAACTCAAAATATTTACACATGCATAATCATCAATTGCTACACTGCAAAAGTCTATTAATACATTTTCTTACCCTATGTAGAACAGCAAATAGGTGCTGAATGGTGCCAAATACATCATTAATTACATCCCAAAAAACAGATATATTGTCCAAAACTGCAAATCAGGCTTTTACTGTTGAAGTATGTAACTTCAGACGATACCTCTAAATGAACATGTTTACACATTTTCTTTATTACCAAATTTGCAGTCTGAATGTATTCAGGTAATTCTTGATAACTTTTGGTAAGACATTGTGTCAGGCTGTGTAAAGCAAGGAGGATGTTGTGTTGTTGTGTAAATGCATTGAGATAGTTACAGATCTGGTTACTCTCTGGTGCCTTTGCCCTCCAGCCAAAGTATCCCCAACACACTGTCATGGTTCCTGGGTCAGTGGAGCATTTGGTATTCTGTATGTAGCCCAATGGATTTGTCTCTCTGTGTCATATCTGGGTTACAGGTCACAGAATTTGGAAACCTAGATATTCGCATTAAGTTGTTTTAATGCTTTAATGTCGTTGTAATCACTGTAAAGCTTAAACAGTCAGGACACTGGGCACAATTTCTTTCTATTAAATATGTTGCATTTTAATATCCATAAATGACTATTGCACCATCATCCTTTTGTACTAAACTGCTAGATCTTCTATATAGATGTTGTTAGAACTCATATCAGATGTTCTTGGCCTTTTGATTATTTTAATGTCACATTGGGGAACCCCGGTGCAGACACAGATTAGGCAGAAAGGCTGTTTTTTTTGTTTTTTTTTCTGGCGTTTTTGCCTTTATTAGTCAGGACAGTGAGAGAGTGAGACAGGAAAGGGGGGAGAAGAATGGGGATAGACCTTGCAGCAAACTGTCGTGAGCAGGAGTCGAACTCACGAACACCGTACTGGGGAACTATAGTCCTTGTTCATGGGTCGCCCGCTCAACCAGGTGAGCTATAGGAGCGCCCAGGCAGACAGGCTGGTTAAGTGTAAAATGATTTAATACATGAGAAGTAAAACTGAAAGCAAATACAAAACTGCAAACTAAACTGAACGGAAGGACGAAACTACAAAAACTACAAACTACAAACTGAGGGGGAAAAACCCTAATGAAATCCAAGATAACAAATGAAGCTACTCGAACAAACAAGGGCACTCACAAAGGGGACAAAACAGAGGGGGCAGACAGGCTCGGGGAATCCAGAGTGAAACCGGTGGCAGGAGAAAGCTGGCTGGTTGAATGCAGGCTGGAAACAGAGCAGAGACAGGCAGAAACAAGCAGGACAAATGGCTATGGTGGAATGAGCAGAGTCTTTATAGGAGCAGTGGTGATTGTGTGCAGGTGAGTCCAGGGTTGCAGCTGAGGGTGATTGTCCTGATTAGTGCTGAGATGCACAGGGGCAGAGAGGGAGAGACAGAGAGAGAGAAGGGAGAAGAGAGGGAGAAAGAGAGGGAGCCAAGTAAGGGCTGAGGGTGAGGCTGGGGGATCATGACATTTAAACGTTAAGTTGTTTTAAATGTGCCAACACAAGACATGACTGGACGTCCTTTCATCTCTGATATACACTGCAGCAGCAGATTTCAATCATGAGACACGAAAACCAACAAAGATCAAAATGAACTTTTGGAATGTTACAATCCCCCTTTACATACAGTTAAAATGAGTGCTCTAGTTGACTGTACTTTTATTTTCCCTGTGGAGTTTTTGACCTCCAGTAGCACAGAAGTACAAAGCAGTTTTTACGCCTCTCTGCCAGTGAAGCCATAGCTGGAGGCATTATGTTTTCTGGCCGTCCATCCTGTTTGAATGACCGTGATAGCCCATTGGAAATGATCAAACTAGGGATGAACTGATTTGAAACTGGTGGTCAAAGCTCAAGATCACAAAATCACAAAATCAAAATCTGTGTTTGGCCATAACTCATACATACAGCAATTATGACAAAATTCGCCATAGATGTTTCACAGGATAACGTGATGCAGTGACGACATTTTATATATTCAAGGCCAAAGGTCAACTTTGCTTTCACACCATGATGTTCTACAAAAATAATTTTCTGCCTATGCTTCAACTCCATTACTCCAGAACAGAAGGGAAGATTGTGATCAAATCTCACATTTGATTGGGAACTGAATTGGTGCCCACCTTTTAACTGTAGTGATTGCATGAATCTTCTGTGCTGTGGGGTTAAAGATGTGTGTAAGGTGTCTGCATTGTACTTTCTTTGCAGCAACATTCATATGTGAAGCCTTTATTTTTACTAACCAAAACGTGAACAAATACTTTGATTCTTTTGCTTTTTGTTTCTTGTAATGAAAGTTGAGACACGAGGTCATACTTACATATCAGTTACACATGCACATGAAGGTATTGCAATACACATTCCAACTATTCTATCAGATGTAATATTTGTTCTATGGATGGCAGAAATGTGACAAGAAGCAAAACAGATTGCCAACAAAGGCAGTGAAGAAAAAAAAATTCCAGAAAGTAAATATGGTTGTAAACGATGATGGGTGAAAAATTGACTCCACAAATGTAAACACATTTTTTACATAAGAACTTTACACAGCCCCTTTAAAGCTTAAAACCTTAAAACCTACTCAAAGCTTAAAACCTTTAGGTACATACCATAAGTACTACATCATTGCAAACTCTACCTTCCAGTGAGTCACCGGTTTCAGATTGTTTTAGAAGGCTCTGAAGAGAAGCTTAAAACTTGGTACAAATAGGTCCCTCAATAACAAGCTAATGTAAAGTTCACATGTCCCCAGAATGTGTCTTTCAAGTTTCAGCTCACAATACCACTAAGATCATTCACTCTCACATTCTGTAAATGCCAGTTCCTGCACCAAACTCTTCTATGCCTGTAGCTTTAAATGTAGGTAAGCTGCTGCTGCCTCCAATGTCCTGTTTTAGAAGAGACCTCTGTCCTTCCTACTATGGATAACCCAGCAAAGATGAGGCAAGAGAACCAGAATGGCTGGTAATGAAAACGCAGTGCAACACAGTTAAACCACAATTGGGCCCAGAGCACAGAGACTCCTGCAGAAGTTGCAACGCTAAAAATAAGACGGAGTATTTCTGGTCCTTATTTCCTTATGGTATCATAAGGAGTTGCATACATAACCCCTTATTGCCTGAATATATTTACAAATGTATTTTTAAAAAAAAAAGTGTTTTTGCATTCAAGCAGATGCCAAATTAAGTGGAGATTGTTAATTTTAATATTGCACATACAATAGATATAAATTTGGGTATGATACAAATTAGCGACATCGGGCACAATTGGGTATAATGGTAAATAAACAGGGCTGCAAGGTGGCACAGTTGGTAGCATTGTTACCTCGCAGCAAGAAGGTTGCCGGTTCGCGTCCCGGTGGGGTCACCGGGATCTTTCTGCGTGGAGTTTGCATGTTCTCCCCGTGCAGTGTGGGTTCTCTCCGGGTTCTCCGGCTTCCTCCCACAAGTCCAAAAACATGTTGAGGTTATTTGATTCTAAATTGTCCGTAGGTGTGACTGTGAGTGTGCTTGGTTGTCTGTCTCTAAGTGTAGCCCTGTGATAGACTGGCGACCTGTCCAGGTGTCCCCTGCCTTCGCCCTAAGTCGGCTGGGATAGACTCCAGCCCCCCCGTGATCCTAGTGAGAATTAAGCGGTGTATAGATAATGGATGGATGGATGAATGGTAAATAAACACATTTTCCAGTCTCAGATATCTAAATTATTTTATTGATGCAGCTGCTATTATTGCTGACTTTTAAATTGAACAACAACATTGTTCTAGTAAAGGCAGAGGTGAACATTGCACTTTGAACATTTGGACACATAGAAAAATTGTAATTGTAAAGGCACAGGAAATGTTACACTGTTTCCTTGTGCCTTTACAATTATGTTTCTGTATATTCAAATGTTCACTGTAAAAGTCTAAATATTTGTACGTTTTGCCAGTTTTTACGCTCCAAAACGCTCCCAAAACAAACAAGATAGAGGACTGACGCGTTATGCAAGGTTTATGCACTACGTGCCTTGAGCAACAACGCACGGCTTCCACCGTCTCCACACAAAAGAAATCCAGGCTTCCTACACATCGGCGTATTCGTCTGCTCATTGGCTAGAAGTTTATAGCTTCAAAGAGTGTCTGCAGCCCGACTGGTTGAATCTGCAAGGGTGGGACTTGTGCGCAAAGGGTTGACTGTCTGAGACACTCTATTGGCTCTTTCGGGTGTCAGTCACCCCCCAAAGCCCTCGTATTGGCCAAACTAGGTGTCAATCAAAAGCTAAGACGTCCGTGTAGCCGTCTGTAGCACATTCAGCGCGATCTAAAATAGATTCAGCCTGATTTTGCCAGAAGAAATGAATAAAACAGTCGGAGCTAATCTCAAACTGGGAAGACATGACTGCAGCATTTATGCCTTTGAGGATCTAATACGTGTTGTGGTATAAATTATTTTACTGGATTATATTCACTGGATCTGTCCGGACAGAATGAGACCAAGCTGGTGAGGAATGAGCGATGTTTGAGCTGCAGAGAGCCTTCAAAGTAAGAAAAGTCCAACTTTAACATTTTGCTTTTCTGTAAAAAAGCGCTTTGTGTCAACACTGTGGTTGCTGCGTGTCAAAAATGTTTATATCATCGGAAAGAGGAGACTCTGAGCTTTCATTTGATATGCATATTGTCGGGAAACTTGATCGTGGAGCATGCGCACATCTGGCTGTAATATTTTTGGAAAGTGGTCACGTCCCGCCGGCGGGATGTTGGAATGATAAGGATGTTTTTTTTTTTTTTTACAACCATTGCATATATTACGTTATTGAATGTAGCGAAAACGCGACAAACTGAAATCTGCAAATAACTTTTAATAATAATTTTCGCCACATGTAGTCCATACCTATATATCAATAGTAAAAGCAACCTATAAGCTCGCATGTATTTTTTTTTTTATCGTAGCACAGTTTCCCTCAGATTTGGAAATTGTCTCGCATAATCGTCGTCACAGGGTTGGCTTGTTTAGACTCACTGTTTTTAATCAATGGACGAAGGAAAGAACCAAGGGAATGATCTTCTCATATATTTTGTGAATCTCTTGCCACAATGGGGACACACAATTATGTTAAAAAACAATGGAAAAAAAAAGATATTCTCTTTAAACTCAATTTGTGCATTTGAGAGTGAGCTGTACCCACACTGGGGTTGGCTGCTGTACAGCTCTTTCTCAATGTGATCTTTCATGTACCACAAACAAATGGTCTTAGTGTAGCTGGTATGAGCACACATGCATGCACACATAAATACACACAGTCTGTTTCGATTATTTCAAGAGACATAATTTTGACGTACATCGATTCTCTATAGATGTAAAGACTAGTGACAAGGGAAAACATGAATGCTTGACCCCCAAAGTTAGGGGATCATGTGAGTTTGTTATGCTGTGGGAGGGCATTTTGCTGGAATGATCTAGGTCCACTTGTCCCCTTAAAGGGAAGGCTCACAAAAAATCAATACAAAGTTATTCAGACTGATCACCTACATCCTATGTTGAGGCATACTTGCTACTTTCCAAGATTGCAACACATCAGGCAGATGGTATGAGGGGTCACTGAAGGCTTTGATGAGTATATATATAGTGTGAATCATATGCTATGGCCACTGTCACCAGATCTCAAAAGAACTGTGCAACTAAGGCTGCTTTTGCACCATCGTGCACTCAACCACAATCAACGACAGCACCAAATAAGAGGATATCTTTTGGACAATAGTACTCAAATAGAGTTTGACTTGTATGACTCAGTGACTTCTATAGTCAATGCTGAGGAGTGTTGAAACTGTTGAAGCTATTAAAGCAACACCCAACACGCATTGCTAGGCTATGTTGGCTTTTCATTTGTCACCAGTCCCTTTCTGAACCCTCACCATAACTATGACTTGTCTAACCCAACCCTGACCTAAACCTAACCTTAAACCAAATCTTTATACTGGAACTGAATAATTGATGTCATAGGGCACATAATGTAACTGTGTCTGAGACTGCTGTCTGTCTGTGTTAAGTCAAGTCAGTGTCATTTGTTTCGCGCAGTTTACAACATATGCCATTTCACAGCGCTTAACATGGTAAGGTATAGACCTTACAAATGTACAGAGAGAAGAAGCACAGGACCTCAGGGGGGAAACACAGAGTTAGTGATATATAATGGTGATGTATAAATGTATGGAAGGAAGAGAGAGGAGAGGAGCTCAATACATCATTGGAATCCCCATGCAGTCTAAAGCTATAGCAGCATAACTGAGGGACATTGTAACAAAAATCCAGAACAACACCTGTCTCATCCTTTGAGTTTCATGTTGGCTATCATACTGTACAGAAGGGAACAGTGAACAGTGGCTGCTTTCAGCACTGTGAATTGAGATGAATTTAGGTAAGTGAGAGGTTGATTACTGTAGCCCGGCACTGAGTTATTAAATCAATTAGACGTCTGCTGTTCTCTAATTCATGCAGTCACCTGCCTATTCAGTCCAGTGTTGTACCATTGCTCAGTGACTGTACACCCAGCACCATGAGTGCCCTTAGTGTAGCATTCAGAGACATGAACAGAGAAAGTTGCTCTCTCTGAGGAAGTGTCTTACACTCTGCTGACTGGAGAATAAAGAAACACTTCAGGCCTTTCTTGGAAGTGCTGCGACATCACAACCAACAGGATCACTAGTTGTGGGTGGGTATTTTATCTGCACTTCTACAGGAAGTGTGTGTGTGTGTGTGTGTGTGTGTGTGTGTGTGTGTGAATATATCTTGTTATCTTCACTCTTTGAAACTTTGCATGTGGAATTTTTCTTGTGTGTATTTTCTGTATTTTTTGCTATTGTCAGGTTTCCCCTTTTGAACTCTGACTCTTCCGGATCTGTCCTTTGTAACTCTGAGGGGAAATCTGTATATCCCCTCAGCTCACTGTGACTCCTGATTGCCTGATCTGGTTTTGAGTTTTCTCAATGTGTGTGTTTTCATGCGGGTTGCATCTGTACAGTGGGTAGGGAGCTGCTTTGATTTCCCAAGACATCTTGGTCAGGCCTCATAGCTTTCAGACAGCAATCTCTACTTAAAGGGAAAGTGCAGAGAAAATAGTTTGTGAATCTTTGTGTGTGTATCAGGGAGAGAGAGCGAAAGAGGTAGATGTGGGGAGGAGAAGGGACCAAGCTCAGTTGGGAAAAATTTGCAGAAAATATGAAGACACTTTAGAGTGGAGGGAGCAAATAAATAAAGGATGTTTTCTTTGAATTAAACATGACTATAAACGGCAGAGAGGATAGGGACCACTCACTTAGTTCATCTGAGCTGGTCAACAAAACACTGTCTCATAAGCCTGTTGGGACACAGAGACTGCATGCCGGGCCACTTTACTCTCATTTAGTTGTTTAATTTATGTCTTCCTATGCATTATGTCTGCTGTTAGTGATGCAAATGCACCTTGTGGTCATTAAATGAGTCTTTAGGTTTATCAAAACCAGACCCATCCTTGTAGGTTGTATAAAACTGTACACATCAAGTTAATGGTTTTGATCACAAACTGTATATAACGATGATATCATGACAACTTCCAACAAGTGAAACCAAAACGTGTTAGAAATGGGCATTCACCATGTCTCCAAGTCTTGATCGCTATTGCACAGACTCAGATATTTCAACTTCTTTGTACAATGGGATGATGTGGAAATATGGCAACATCACAAAAACAAGTACAGCGATGCAAATAGCATTTACACAGATGATGAATTTGCTTAAGAAAAAAAAGAAAGGTCAATTGGAATATTATTAACCAGCTGCTGTACAAGTTCTTGACTTTGGGAAATATACATTTCAGTTGCATCCTGTGGTCGTCATCAGTAAATCGCTGTGTAGTCATTTGCCAAGGTGTCAACTCCATCTTCCCATGTTTTCAGATTCCAGCATCCAAAGTGAGTCAGTTTTGATGCTGAAACGACTTCCTACACTCACAGTAGTAGCATCAGTAATGTTGTCTTTAACTATCTGAGATATAACTCACAGTCAGAGGGTTTTGCCAGAACATTCTTGCATGCTTTTGCTGTTTTTGCGCTATAAATGTGCAGTCCATTGACATATTCATAAAATCTTATTAATTAACATGCCTGGCAAGTTATTAAATAAGGGTACCACTCACAATTAATTGTTATCTGCCAGCATATCTGGCCTTGCAATAAAATATTTGCTTGGAGCAACTTCAGCATTTATGGTTATGTCTAAGCACTGAACTCATTGTGTTGATCCTGTGATCTAACATTCCTACTGTTATGCTGCTGATTGCTCATGCTGCTGCCTTGGAAAATCCATGAAAATAAGCAATACAAATAAACTTAATCTTGTTCTGTTGAGGACAATGTTCCTAAGTGAAAAATAATAGCAACTTCCCAATAAACAACAAAACAGATCGACAACTAAGCATACATTTATTTGACACTGTTTTATTAAACTGATTGCTGTTTAAAACAGGATTTGTGGATGTAAAATGAACCATATTTCTTTAACTGCAAAGGGTGTTTTCCAGATCAGATTTATTTAGAACCTTGTGAGATGTTTTTTTTTTTATTTAAGAGATGTTTTCAGCTCAAATTGACATAAGAGCTCAATTGACTGTGTGGTGCAATCAAGCAGTTACACAAAAGACAGTTTCATTTGTCACGCATGTCTGAGGAGAAGAGGGAACTGCCAGTCAAACTGATTTTACAGCTTACTTTATCGCTTTCATCTTTATTTATCCAGGTTAGTTGAAAAAAGCACATGCATTCTTGCCTGACAAGAACTAATGCAAACACATTTGCACCTGGAAGTTATCTGATCTGACCACTATGTGAACTGCACTGCAAGGGTCAAGTACCTTGCTCAAGAGCACCAGGGGCCAGAGGTCCTTCAACTCCCTGTCATGGATTTTGACTGGCATCTGGAACTATGACCTTTCAATCTCAAGCTGGAAGAAGAGAAAGGAGATTAGGATGGCTTATAGTTCAGGAGGAAACTTACAATATCCATGCAAAAGCACAGAGCAAGAACATTAGAAGAAAACCCCTGTCTGTCTCTACTGACCTGTGTAATGGCACATGTACATACATGCATCTTATTAGCCTTATTCACACCTGTACCCTTACATGTTGGATGCTGCTCCCTGTGATGACTGCCACACTGTACATCCATCTCTAGAGAAAGTCTACTCAACTCCTCCGCCAGCACCACTTCAAGGGCTTCCTAACTCTCCTCTTAGAACTTTGCGAGGCATCGAGAGCGTGCTGCTGGAAGTGCATTGTAACAACCTGAGCTTCAGATCTGCTCACTGTTGCTCAGTTTCAGTCAGGCTCTTGTTTTGTTTTTGTTTTTTTCATTTTGCTAACTATTTTTTTTTAGGTGTATGTGCTGAGACACCAATGTTAAAGTCAGTTGAGCTTGCCAGTTTTGTTTTAAATCAGAGATATTTGTTAACCTCCAAATATATAGAGTATTATTCTTGGTAGAATAGGCAAATATAAGCATGTGTTCAATGATTTGAATCGGGAAGGGTTGTTTAACAGTGATGTGTAGAGAAAAGGTCTAATTTAACAAGCAAGCTGACCATTTCCCCGTGAGGGTTACAATTACCTTAATTGAAAAAACTGGACATGGATTGAAACTGGCAGTCTAATTAATGGACTCTTTTACAAGCTTCCATGGAAACCTTTGCTCACTAAAATACTTACACACATGGATGAGTCCATGGTAAGTTTGTGTTTTGTATATAATCTTCCTTTTTTTGGCTCCAGTGTTAGCTTGTGTCACTTTCAGCAAAGGTTCCAACTATGAAATGCTATACTTTCTTCAGTCTTCCTTTTAATATATAATTATCAGTGAACTACTTGGATATGGGAAAGACTTAAGAATACACACACTGTTAGAGGAAAAAACAAACAAACAAAAACAATTTCATTGGCTCGATGTTTCAACATAATAACGACAGCATTTCAAAGTGAGGTAGCGAAATTATTTACATGCAGTATGGCATATGGCAGGATAGCTTAGAAAACCAGCTGGGCTGAACAGGATTCAGTGCAGAACACAGTAAAATACAGAACCTGGTTAGTGATTCAGGGTGCGGTTTGGTGTGTGTGTGTGTGTGTAAAGCATCAACTGATTTCATTCCTGAGGTGTGCTGATACTCCATCAACCTTCAGATAAAATAATAATAAAAAACCACCCAAAAACGCTGCATTTGGTTTTCTTGATAGGCTGAATGTGTAAAAGTCGCTCAGTAGTATTTTATTTTCTGGGTATGTACAAAATGCTGTTTATGGCTTGGGGATTCCTCTCTTGCTCACATGTGTGCTTGTGTGTGTATGTCTCATTTATCTATTTCAGTCTTTAAATGTCTTGCACATGCATCTGTTTCCTGTCGAACAGTGAGAGTGTGAGCACGGGTGAGTGAGCATTTACATATGTCTGTGACTAAGCCCATTGGCACAGTACAGTATGATGCAGTGCTCTTTGCCTCGCTGGGCCTGTCTGCCGAGAGTGTAGTTTTCTGTGTCCTGGTTGTAATCCTCAGCCCTGTCCCTGGGGGAAAGCTGGGGATGCTAACAACAGCACAGCAACTGCAGGTTGCCACTGGTGAGAACAACATATCAGTTTGTCCTTTCCCAGTTGCTGCCACAACATTCCAACACTACCACAGTATTTTAGGTGATGCGAAGCACTGGGGATTTGTCAGGAAAAAATGACCAGTATGTACCTGTAGAGGCCTTAGTGTTCAGTGGGAAGTTTTTGATGGCACAAACAATACACAGCGCTGACATAGTTATTTATGTAGTCTTCTTTATGGCTGAAATGAGTCATCTGTTATTAGGCATTTTCCAGTTAAAGAGATCTGGGGTATCTGTGAGGGAGACTGGAACTTGGATACTGGATTCATTAAAGTTTAAGGACACTGTCACATAATAGCAGTCTTTGTATTTACTTTTGGACATAATTAACAGTGTCCGTACATGCACATAACTAACTTATTTGCCAAAATGTAGCATAAGAGACAACAAGCAAATAGTATAATAAAAGAAATAGAGTGTCATATTAATATATTAACATTTGCATGAAACATTTCTAAGCACGCTTGAGAGACTTTGATTATTTTAATGTTTAGTGCCAAGATTTTCTCAATATTTATATCTTCATTCTACTGATACAAAGGTTAAACTACTACAGCTTGACTCAGGATATGACAAAGTGTTGTGGCTGAAGAGCAAGAGTGACATGTGGCAGCAAAGTGAAACATAGTTACTGCGCACCTATTTACCACTCAAAGTTTACGCTATTCCTTTATGGTTCCAAGGAATCTGAACTGCATAATTATGCTGGTTTCAGAGCCCTGAATTTGTGGGTACGTCTTTATTTTGTTGAACAAATAGAGCTACTGTGTAGGTCACTGAGGACAATTTGCCATTGTCATAGCAACTACAACCACAGCTGCACTGCTGACTGAAAATTACCACAAGGTGTTTTTTATTTAAAAAATATGGGTTGTCATGTACTTACAAAGAAAAAGAAAGGGGCAGGGGTTTAAAGAAAGCCTACATGGTTATATGGTTCAAATCCCCAAACTTTAAGTGATGTAAATGTTTAAGAGCCCATTTTATTGAAATCTAGTTTTACTGTCTTCCCCTTGACAGCTCCAGTACATGGACCTTTTCCCACTTCTGTATTCCAATGAAACAGACAGTGAAGTGCTACACAGGTCACTTCATATGGGATCTTATTCTATTCATTAGGAACATGGATGACAATTGGACACTAAATTATTAATTCAAAGTCGGCAAGCAGGAGAATCTGCGTTTTCTTGATCTTTTGCCCTTAATCACCTGCCTTAAGTCACTCAGTTCTATTACGCAAAGGTAATTAAAGCCAGAGAGCGGTGATACACAGTGACACTGGCTCCTTGTGCATGACAATCTGAAAACAGCCTTTGGGATGGTGTGGGAGAGATATGCATGGACTTGCTACCTCATTCAGAGGTGCAAATAGGCATTGTGGATCCACTGAGAAACAAGAGTGTTGGCAGGTGTCCCACATCGAGGAGTGTGAGACAACCTCATGCTGCATGACAGAGGGGAGGAAGAACAAAAACACAGGTTTGATGAGTATATGCATAGTTTAGGGACTGAATTATGGCACAGAGGTCAGAGCAGGGTGGATGTCACTAGCTTCAATTTCAAGTCCAAGAAGGAAAACGGGGCCACAGATTAACACTCTCCATGCCCTTTACTGAGTAAAGTATTAAGTCCTAAACTTATTGCTCACCAGTAAAACACTGCTTGTATTAGGGGGATACAAATATGGCCATGTGGTTTGGATATCTAGTATTAAAATGTAACTTTCCCCAGATGATAAAGGTTAAAAAAAAAAAGAAAAAAAAAAAGCAGCATGTCTTAGGACAAAATACAACAGATCAGTCATAGTACACTGCACATAGGTATTATCAGTACACGTCTGCCAGCAAAGTCTGTATGATCATGATTTAAAGAAGCGTCACAGAGATGTATTCTGCTTACCGTTTGTTTCGACCCTAATGACTGTCACAAGGTAAATGGTCAGCTACGAATAGATTTTTGAATAAGTGTCAAATCTGGAAGTTGTATCTGTGTCATCAGCAACAAATGTTTGTTTGTATCACTGTCAAACAGTAAAAATGCAGTTGATATGCTGACAGAACTGAAATTTGGAATGGTCCCATCAGCATAGTGACTGTTCTGAACAAAAAAAAAAAACTTGGCAGAGTGAGCAGCAGCCTGGGTCCAGTCTCTCAAGACTGATTGTTAGTCTCATCAGTGGTTTGTGATCAAGTGATTCCCATCAAACATTTGATAAAATAAATCACTTCATCAACATTAGATGAAATTAAAAACTACAAGACAGGTCCTGAATCACGCTCAGTTATAGTGTCCACTTGTCTCATAATTTACATTGTGAAACTTTCTCTGCAAAATATCACAAGCAGTTGGTCTGCAGGTTCCCAGATGTTTAACCCCCCAACAGGTTCCTTATCATGCTATGAAGTCCATTGTCTCTGACCAACTGTTCCTTTTGACTTCCACAGACTTCCATACAGAGAAGAGGAAAAAGAAAAAAACAATTACCAAAAACAAATATTAGTCTTACTAAAAAGATAGGGAGTAGATGCCCACTGACTGCCCCCCAAAAACAAAACAAGCAAAACAAACAAACATAAAATAAAATTCACAGACTTTGAGGCTTTTGACATTTCACTGTGGTTCATCTTAACACATGGGGTGAAAAATGACTGAGGAGTTTAGTTTAGAAATCAAAACAGTGTCTTCTCCTTTGTCTGTCTCTATCTTCTTTCTCAGTTTCCCGCTCTGTCGCTCTCTCTCTCTCTCTCCTTGCTTCCTGCTTTGAAAGCCAAACCTCTGGAGGGTGACAGGCTAAAAAAGGAAACGGACGATTTGGCCCTCGGCTCTTTTCTCTTTTAATAGGCCTGGTATTCCTGGTGGAGCAGGCAGGAGTTCACCTTGATGTCACATATCAGCGGCAGGCTCAGGGCTCAGGGCTGGCCTTCCCTCACTGGCTCACAGTAAAAAAGATGACGATTTTGAGAATAAGGGAGGGAGGAGGAGAAGGAAGAGGAGGTCAGCAAATTCTATGACCTTCTCTTATCTGCCAGATCATCTGTGAAGTGGCAGTCAGTGATTGTGATTTTATTTAATTGTATACTGTGTGTGTGCTGTCAGTCTCCCACTAAGACGCACTTCAACATCTATTGTGGCATTTTCATTTGTATTGTCTGCTACTACTGATTTATTGCTGCGATACGTTTTAGCACTTCTCCTTTTAAAAATCACTCAGTCAGACCACTTGTAGGCTCTGAGTGTCACTGCCCATGCCAGCTGCTCAGTTTTTGTTCTTGTCATTTGAAACAAGAAAAGGAAACCTCATAGATCACTGCCTATTAGCATTGTGCTACAGCAGTGTGTGTGTGTGTGTGTGTTGTTCTCTCACTTAAATTACAATCTACTATTTTTTTTTTTTTTTTTAATTTTATTTTACTTTGTTTTTATTGTGAACCATAACACTTTTTTAAAAGCAGTGCCCACGTGTACCACTATACTTCTGGATATTCCAACTACTTCTGGGAATGCATTACTTGCCATCTCTAATCAGTTATGTCAATAGTTCATCCATCCCTTATAATTCTGTGGAAAACTTTTATCAAAATAAAAATTAAAACTATTTTGGAATAGTATTGTAACAGCCATGATGTCTACAAAGACAAATAAAAAACTGCTAAGCTGAACATGAATTAAGTATGGAGTTCAGATCATTTATCACAGCTGACAAACATGACAATGAAGAATATGTGGTTTTAAACACTGCTTTAGAATGTATGAGTACATTCTTATAAGCAAGTACATAATTGTAAGTGTTGTATAAAGTCAAATTAAGATGAACCCATTTGCATTTGGTTTCAAGGATTTGTATTTTTATTTTTCATTACTGTGTTATAGTATCATATACAGACTGTTCTGCATTACTTTTGCTTGTGCTGAACTTTGCTGCCTCTTGAGTGTTGCATGTTAATGTCTGACAAATGTATTATAGGCAGATACACCATAGCTTTAGGGCCTTCTTTGGAGGAAAGCACATGTGTGATTGAACTAATCTTCACTTTGCCTCCATCATATCTCTCTCTCTCTCTCTCTGTCTGTGGGTTGTTCAGCCTCTTGCTGTTTAGACAAACACTTGACCGGAGTGTCCAGCAGGCCAGACAATCGATGGCAAATGCCCATGGCTAAATCAAATTACTTCTATTCGATTTGTAGCTGGGGACAAAAGAAAGAAGAACAAAACATAAAACAGTGTTATTTCCAGGATCAGTGGTTGTCTGAAGAAGGTTTTTTATGTCTCTCTGTCTTGAAGGACACAGAGTGCTGAGTCGAACTTCAGCTGAGCAGAGCAGATTACTGCTGTGAGTGCTATGATGTCTGATGGTATAGCTGAACTGATGAAGCAGTGGGTGTTCGATGCATTGTGAACTGTTTATTAAATAAAAACGTTGTAATAGTGATTTAGAGGTGAGACTGAAATAATAGTCAGTACTAACAAATTGAGACTGGTTGCTGGCAAAGGCCTGAAAACACTGAAGGGATTGAAATGTGTGTCACATAGTGTTGCTTTGAAATCTCAGTGTAATGTTCAGTTCCACAGTACGAAATCCATTAGCACCACAACACGAGCCATGTTGTACTCACCAAAGCCTTCTCTTTTAACAAGGAAGACATCATAGCCACAAGGGCCAGTGATTAGTTCTGGGTTATCTGATGCCACCAAAGTGACCGTGACACACAGCAAGGCACCCCGCTTGGGTGTTGAGTCAGATAAATACATGCATTCCCCGCGTTCAACTGTCATTGACGTGACTTGGCTATGTAAATGTCACATTTATTAAAAAGAAAATGCTTGCTTTTAATTTTGCTGAGAGTGATGCTCTGAAAAATCAACATTACTTTGAATTTAGACAGACAGCAGGGGCCTGTACGAAGAAGCTAGTTCAACATACTCACAGTACCTTTTTTTTTTGTCTGGCTTTACTTCACCCAACAACCATGATCAGGATAAACGGTCTTACAAAGCTGTTTATCAGCTCAAAGTTTCTAAACCTGGATGTGAGTGCGTTCATATAAAAGAGGCGTAGTTGGCAACTGATGACCAAAAACAAACATGGACTGGCCAACTGGCACCAGAGTGACACATTTTACAAACGAAGAACTAGAATATTAAAGAATTGGGATGATTTGAAACATACAATACAGACTAAGACTAACAACTGCAGCAGCTAAAGTAAAAGGGAAAGCGGTAAAAAGCTGCAGACTGTGTTGTGTTATTGTAAACAGGCTTATCGATATCACAATCAAATGATCGTGACACGAGTAGATCTCACTGCAGTTACAACTGTTTGTTCTATTAAAGGAATGTTTTTTCTTAGATGCACAACTGTTTTATATTGCTTCAGTGGCAACCCTGGTGTTAGTGGTCTGAGACTGAGTAGAAAATGAACATTGAAACATAATTCAAAGTGATAAGTAGGATGACTCATGTCGTATAGAAGGATACGTAAGTGTGTTTCACTTTCTATATTTCTAACAACAAGAAGAAAAAAATATAATCCTAAACCAATATGAGCTGTTTAAGGATAAGCTGCAAAAATATGCAGCCTGTGAGAATGTACAGTTATCATGCCTATCAGGATCACCGTCCTTTTGCTTAGATGTTGCTTTACTGAGAGTTTGTTATTCCTTCTCCTTTCACCATCTGTACACTGAGCTCTGCTGGACCTTCTAGGAATGCTGAAGATGTTTTCCAAGAGAACCAATTGGTCAGCAGGCGGTGCTTTTATACACGCTAATCAGTAACTTCTTAATTAGTTATGAGCAATTGACTTGGAAGTTTCCTTGGAGCAGAAATGGCTTTTGAAACAGGCTATTTTGAGAACATACCTGTCATGACTTGGCTTGTGTTAGTAGGGACTGTTTGGTTGAATTTTCCTAGCAAACCATGACAGTTTTACTGCTGACCTTCATGAACAATACCAGGATCACAAAACTGATGCAGTAAAAGGAATTCACACATCCTCCATTTGACTATTTAAACCTGTGCTTTCCTGCTATGCAGTGGCGTTTCTGGGCATGAAAAGTTGAGTGGGGCACAACACACTCTCCAGCTATAAGTAGCATCTGATTGTTCTGTGATACATACAGTCCAACCTGAGATTGATTTGTATTAAATTAGCCACATAAAATGGCAAAACCTACACACTAAATGCAATTTTACATCAACGTACTTCAAGAATACAACCTATTTTTATGAATAGCATTAAAAATAAAGGGTCACTAAAAACTCTAATTTATTCATTTTATTTTATTTTATTTTTAGATTTTTGTCCTGTTCGCTCACAATGAAAACCAACCCAGCTTGCTGCGTACGACCATCCACCAAAACTGTACACGTTTGTTACGTCTTGATGTATGTCATTCCAATATTTTAACTGGATGACTTCAGCTTGGGGCCACAATAACTGTGCCCCGCGGCTGTCTACGGAGAGCAGTTTTGGACATGTGCACCATGGTTTCAGCAGTTCATCACTTAAACAAACGCTGATGGGCCGTCCCCATCGGCATTCTGTGGGCAAAGCCTTTGGATTATGCATTAATGTGTAGAACGAAATCTTGGCAACATAATTGGTTTTTTTTAGAGTATTATTATTCTTGATAAAATACTCTTTATAGATTATTACTCTATAAAGACCAATTTTTTTCTACTTAAGCTGGCATAGAGCTCCACAGCGACATTTAGTGGGTCTAGGCCCCACTGGCCCCAAATGCAGAGACGTCACTGCTGCTGTGTCATGTCAAAGGTTCTTCAAAAGGGCCTTTTAGATTTATGATTTATGATTTTGCAAGTTCAGCTGACCACTAACTACAACATTTTAAATTTATAATAGCGATTCATCATTTGGACATATATTGACTAAGCATATATATCTGTGAATACTAAAAAACTGTTACCTCTCACAATTTTTCAGCCTTAAAATCTTTGAGAGATTCTTCATTGCTCCTTTTTGCCCCTTTTCTCACACATTAGTTGTTTGTCCTTGATGTTATTTTGTATCATCCTTGTAATAGGCCATATTCTGCCTATTTCCCTTCCTCCCCAGCCCTTTCCTTCCTGTCTACACCCCTCACCCCTGCCTCCAGGGCCACTTTGACAATACATGATGCAGGTGTCATGCTGCAGATACTAAGCTATCCATTTCTCTGTCTAATGGAGTTACAGCTGGCCTCTGTTGACCCTTAAACAGTTTTGTGGTGGAGGAGGCGGTCACTGGCGGCGACATTAGTGTGACATTCTCTCCTTGTCGCCTGTTTGTTCTCTGCCAGCAGATCTCATTTCAGGGTGAAAACCTGGATTTGACAAAGAAGGACCATAAATGCAAGGGACTGATCGATTTGTGGGGAGATCTGGAGGTGAGGTTTTCTGCACACGTTTGCAGACATAGCTGGGGTTTTCATCCTGATTGTGGCCTTAGGGCTTAGCTTTAAGGCCCACAGCTCCCTCTCCTCCTCCTTTTGATCTCTGCATGCTTTATTTTCTCAACCAGTTGTAGTTGGAATAATAAATGTAGTTTGATGCATCGTTAACCATTAAAAAAAAGGTATCATTTAACTTGTGCATTAAAAAAATATAGAATGAGCAACCATCATTGGGCTAAAGTCAACAAACCAGGTGAGATTTGTTTTAGAATTTTAGATTTTAAGGAAAAATGGAGCCATCCCAAAGAACATTTTAAAAAACCTTGACCTCATTGATCTTTTCGTATCAGAGGGAGAGCACAGCTTTGACCTCTTCTAAACCTTTCAATGTATGTAACAGAGTCAGAGATTATGGAAAGGGGCATCTAGGCAAAACACATTGGAAGCAAAGAATTATTATCACAAATGCTACAAAAGTAAGGTTTACTTCATGTTGACAGTGGAAATTAATTGGGAACAAACAAAGACACATCAGCTTGTGTTATGTAATTTAGGTAAAGCTGTAAGTCCCAAAAAAATGTTGAAGTTTAAAACAGAATACTGATTTATTCCAGCGTGAGTTTGTTATACTCAATGTTCTCAATAGAGCAATTACTAAGATCTGGGATCATGGTGACAAATGAGTAGTCAGATGATCAAGTAGGCTATAAACGTAACGTCAGAGTATCTAAACCACACCATTTAGAGGGAAAGCTAATCACAGGCACACTGAAAATATTGTCAATAATTACTTATTGCACAGGAAAACCATGTAAAAACAATCATAGTATGGCAACATGTGTGATTAACTCAAGCACAAGATACTCTGTTTAATTTTTTCAAATAAAACTGTCTTATATTAACCAGTAACTGTCTAAAGGAAATTCAAAAATTTATTATAATCATTTCACCATCAGGATGGCTGCATGTCAACAAAGCATGTGACTTCTGTACATGAACCTGTTATTTGCATCCTCCCACTAACAGTCAGTGTTGACGTCCTTAATTATGACATTACATGAACTCTTAACCAAATACTTTTCGTTTGTCAAATGGAACAAGATCAGAAAAAGTTATTTTTTGTGCTTTAAATGTAACTTGCCATTCAGAATGTCATCAGATCAAATAATTGCAAAATATATATTAATACAATTTGTCTTTAGAGGCCAAATTAAAAACGGTCTATTTCATTGTTAAGCTTGTAGGACTTTGACATTCTCAAGCTTTTTTCTTTCCAGAAGGTTTAGAAAAAAGTACCCTGTACCCCAGTAAAGTACCCTGCTGTTAATTGTGTTATTTCTGGACAGTTCAGGCTTTATTCTAGCATGGCTGCTGCAGTTGCCATCTTTGGCACCTGTATATTCTCTCTACAATTTTTCTCTCCCTCACCTCTTCCATAAAAACCATTACATGTTCTGTTAAAATGCCTTTCCTCCTCCAGTCTAATTATCACCAATCTCTTTTTCTCTCTCTCCATAATGGATGCCAGCAAACATTAAAAGCTCCAGTGCAGAAATTAGCGGTTGACCTGCACCCTTCTAACAGAGATAATGTCTGTACGCTTACAGTAGAGGAAAAAAAAAAAAAAACAGGGAGTGGGTGAGGAAGATGGTTTGGGGTGGCAGACTCTGATCTCCGTCTTTGCCTTCTAACTGCTGTGGGAATTGAGAGATAAAGTCTAACTCAAAAAGCTTGGTGTCTATAATCCAGACAGAGTGAGAAAAGCAATGCAGAGACACTGAGAAGGAAAGGATCAAGAAGGCAGGCAAAAAGAAAAAGCTGTTCTCATCATCGCTTTCTCTTACCATTCAGCGACCGTCATTTCTGTATAATACCTCTCGTCTTGTTCTTCCTCACAGCATCCAAAAACACTGTGTAGCGTAACTACACTTTATGATTATAAGTGCACTCCTTTATCAGAGAAACCACTCAGATATTTTTAAATGATGCCGTCTGAGCGACCTTTATCAGGAATATTTTAGATTGAATATTAATAAATTATTCAATCCACATTTATTGGTCAGTCTTTCAATCAGAAGAGACTAACCAACTGACTACCCCTAACCCTAACCCTAACCCTATCCCAAACAAAGAAATACTGATGGTAATTATACACAGAACATTTATGAACTAATACTACAAACAAACAATAAGACAACAATGACTAATCAAACAACAAACATTAAATAAATTAATAAAGGTGAACAAACTAACTCATTAACAGTGATCGTCACAGGAGGCAGTTGGTAGAGCGCTGATCAATTTAGAATCACCTTGGAATTGAGAAGCAAATTGTAATTCCTAAATTCACCTGTTTAGCAGAAAGAAGATGATACTTGTGTAGCCTTTGTAGGAGGGAGAGGGAGGCCAGTGAAGGATGAGTTGCTGTGAGGATCTGCTGGATGTGTTGGTTCAGGAACAGAGACAGGATGACATCTTTGCATAGTTGTGTTGAAAAAGTGTTCCCAAGTAAAATTACTAAGAGTCAAAAGTCACAGTTATAAAGAAAATGTACGTGTTGTTACATTGTAAAAGTAATGTAAGAATCCCAAATTTAAGTAGAACATAGAAAAACAAAGTTCAACTTAAATAGTAGAAAAGCAGGTAAAAAGTAGACAGATCCCTGTTTGAATCCCAGCAAGACAGTAAATGGAACCTGCATAAAAAAATAAGCCCTAAATTATCTGAAGTTAAAAAGCCCAAATTAGTGAGTTAAAAAGCCCTAGTTGCATTCCAATGTTTTTCTTTTTATACAGAAAGTTTTGGAGCCAAATTCAAATCAGCAACTGATCATGGATGTGTTCATCCCAAGGGCTGGTCTTGAACTTCACTGTGCAGGAGAGGTCAGAGGCCAAACGCCTTCAGAAACTAATTTTAGTTCAATTCTGAAATGTATAATTTCAATTGTTAAATATCTATGATGATAACAGATCTAAAATCTCACTAAATGTGATCAAAATAAGATCAAACATTATATGTTTATCTCTTATGGTTCCTCAGATAATATAAAACATATAAACATACAGACAAACTGTGGAATTTCAGGATATATAAAAGCAAACCTCTAATACAACTAAGAACACAAGCATATTCATTCAACAATAAGAACCATGAGACTTTAGAATTATATACGCTTGGGATACAAAGTCTCTCTGTTTTTATGGCTGTGAACTGTGACAGGGACAGCAGGAGGGTGTTATCAGGTGTGTGTGCTTCTTCACAAACACTTCAGATGTGAGGTGTTCTTCTTAATACTGGTCCTGATGACCTGGGGTCATAGACTGAGTCCAGATGTTGAGCTCACCACTCCGGTGATGCTGAATTTCCTTAGTTTTAGGATTGAAAACTGTAGTTAATTGTTGTAACGGAAGTTCTACGGGTAAGGGTGATAGAAAGGTCAGGAGGTCACAGTAAAGAACGTGATCTCCTCTTCTCCAGAGGTGTAGTTATTCTCACAAATGATGGATGATGTTAATAATGATTTCAAACTTCTTCTTTTTTTTTTTTTTTGCGTTTGATCATTTGTACCACTTTTGTATATATAGTTATTACTCTGAATGAGTTTAATATTGAATGTTTCGAGAGTGAAAAAAAAAGACTTAGATACAAAAAAATATTAAAACTGCAACTACCAGCTCTTTTGAAACAACATATGTCATTTTTGAAGACAAAAAAACAGCACGTTAATTTGTGCCATTTCTTAAGAGAAATGACTTATGCTGTTGTGGTAGATTGATTAATTTACCATGTGTATTACCTCATTGAATACTTATTATATCTGTGCAGGTCTAGAAGGGGTTTAACAATACAGACAACACACGGATGACTTTGCTGTTCTTACTCTGCCTTTCTGTCCCAACACGCAGCTGTGACATTGGAGCTCATAACTTTCAGTCTTTCTGGAAGCAGTCAGGCTTTAGATCTGGTCATACTATAGTATGCAACATCTCTTGTTGTAAAATAAAAGAAAATATGGAGTTTTTCATGGGGTTTGATGAGTTTGTTTACTTAAAGCTGGTTTCAATTAAACAAACTTAGTCAAGACTGAGTGCTGAGAAAGTAAATCTAGTAAAACATATTGTTACATATTTGTCAACTCAGTACCACTGCATGATTACATAGTAATGTACCGCTGTAAATTATTATATTATTATGCTGATGATGATGATATATGTGTATATGTATGTATTGTAGAAGTTACTCAATGACACTATAGACAAGAATGGAACAGAAGTTAATCCTATGAAAACTGTGGGGTAGAGAAATCTCAACTGTGATGGAAGATATAAATAATGAGGAACTAAGTTAGAAAACTTGTCTAACACATAATGTCCCGTTTTTTGATTTCAACATAGACCATTACATTCTATTTAGCTTCTTGCAGCGATTTGCAATGCATTTTGTATGGAAGAAGGTTTAGAACTTTGTCAGTGGGCTAAGCTACACTTGTGAGACAGGCGGCTCATTATATTCAAAGGGCTTAATTAACTGGGGAGCATGAATGAGCTTAGTAAAGTTTTCCATTTTCCACATAGATTTTGATATTTCTTGTGAACAAGACTTCTTGCGGCACTAGAAGCAAGGTTAAATGGTCAGCAAAAGAATTAGCAACCACTCTCTGGGGACCATAAATATTCATAGCAAACCAGCTTATAGTTGTCCAGATATCTTGTTTTGAGCCAGCGTGGTAGACGGACCAACCAGCAGATCATCTAACTTCCCTTTACACTTAAAATCTTTTGTGCACACAATGAGTTTACAGATAGAGAATTATAATGTGGGCTTGTGGGGGTGGAAATTGTGAGAGTTGTGAAAAGAAAATGCATATTCTTACAGATTTGAATAAGGAGCACAAAGTACTTCCTCATTTTGGCATAATGACGTGAGGAGCCTGTGTCCATATGTTGGAGCTGGAGGCTTTGGATTCAGCAGGGAGTCTTATTAGCATAGCACTGGCTGCAGGACATTTGCCTCACACTTGTTTAAAGGTAATGAAAAATCATCTGAGAGCTCGTGCTGCGATCAGGCTGCCATCTGTTACCTGCTAACATTGCTCACCCTGACAATGAAACAAAATGGAAACACTACACAGCCATTCTCTGTGCTCTGTGTTATAAGTGAGAACTTGTTCTACAGATGATCTTAGTGGTTGTCATTTTGTTTACTCCTCACCATTTGGCCTTTACTTTTTTGTTTTCTTGTCATCCGGTGCCCTATTCTCATGTCTCTGGTTTACTGTTTCTATTTTTGTTTTACAGATATGACTTTTGGACCAATAGCAGGCTTTAATTTGAACATTCTTATGTTAAAATGTCATATGAAGCAGTGATTTATATTATTACGGGACACTGGATCATTTTACTAATTCCCAGACTTGTGGAATTAAATTAAGATGAATTTAAATTAAAGCATTCAAGGATTTTTTGGAAGGATTTTTGTTTTGCTTGGTGATGAGTATTTTAAATACGAAATAAAGTAATAGAATTATTATTTTCTTGAATATTGCCAGCATTATAATCTATAGTACAAATGTAATTTTGGAGGAAAAGGACGAGCCTTAAAGATTTTTTACAATGAATTGATCTTACTGTGCTTTAGCCAGTGTTCTGTTGTTGTTTTGTATGTCAGAGGAACTGTCCAACCAGTCATGGAATACAACAAGATTGTGAATTTATCAAACACGAAAGAATAGTTACTGACATGGTAAAGATCACCAGATTTTGCATTTGTTTAAAAAAATAAAAGAAAATCGATTGCGGCTTTAATGCAGGGGGGAGAAATCGGTTCTCCAGTGTTTCTTTTGACACAGACATACCACAAAGACAATAGGGAAAATGTAACCATGTCAGTAATTTTGATGAGGGAGTAGTTACTTGGTGGGTTTAGATTTTGTTGCTGTTTGCACTGTCTTCATCCTTGGTATGTTGTTATGGTGGATCCAATTAAACTTGCTGTAGACATGAGAAATGAGCAAAAATGAAATCAATACCATATTGAGTGTAAATTCTACCCTGCTCTATTTTGGTCTTCCTTTTTAAGGATGGCTGCACACACACACACACACACACACACACACACACACACACACACACACACACACATGCGTGCGTGCGCGTACACACAGAGCAGTGGGAGTTGCAACTGTTAGTTAACAGGAGGCTGGTATCGGAGCAGTGAGGTGGTGAATATTGATGCCAGCAGTATTGATTGAGGACCTGCAGGGTTTGTCTTCTTTTAGCCAGTGAGCCCTCTTCCTGTCCAGTGGACTTTATGGAGCATCCTGTCTATGCCTGGCTGCACATTATGAGAGGTGTGGAGGAGCCCCATTAAAAGAGCTGAAGAAACACACTGTGTCTAGTTCTATATACTGCACGGTTCAATCACAACAGGACTCTGATGTGACAGCATATAATGAGCCACAACTGCCTCACTCTTCATCTTATAGACCCTAGCTAAGACAGATACAGTACTTGACTCATTGTTACCACAAAACCACTCTTCAACCACAAAGTAATATAGCAATCTTCCAGAAACCACTTAATATCTGTTTTCCAAACACAAAGGACGTGCTTGTACCCACTTATCAGCTCATTTACTGCTCTCAGTGACATAGTGACTTTCTGGCAACTACACGTACTTGGCAATCCTCTAGTAACTACCAGGGAACATCTGGTCTCCCACTGAGAATCACAACTGCAACCAATTTGAATTGAATTCCAGTTCCATAGCTCTATATGGAGCCTTGAATTGGGATGTTTTTGCTTTGCTGAATGTTTCATCTGTTACTTTTTATATATTTAACTTGTTTTGGCATTGTGCTTTGGATAGCAGTCCATTTCATTTAATTTAATTTTCTTTTATTTTTAGATTATTTTCCAACCTACCACTGTACCACTAAGTCTGGTGATGTTCTTGATAATCCAGTAAATCCTCTACCCAACATGTGTGTTTCCCTCTATCCATTCAACATTTCTCTGTAGCCAGCACATATGAAAAGTTAATGACGTTATTAGCATGAAATCTACTATGCACAGTTTTGCTCCCAGACTAGGAAACCTATTGAACTCGCTTCTACTTCAGCTAAACAACGCTGATTTTAAAACTGATACAACTAACTGGGGAGATGATTAGGATGGGGCCATGGTCAGCATAGTTGTGTTGCAATGTAAAATAGTGTTTTTGCATAAAGAGACACAAAAGATAGTGTTCCTGTTAACACCAAAGTAGTTTTTGGCTATGCTGCTGTAGTTTCCAGGATTTCAGAACTGCTCCATAATGAAGTGCTGTTTGTGGCCCTGTGGGTTGGAAGCCTCTGGATGTTTGAAGCCTTATATAACACCACCATTCAGCATTAAGTGGCACTTATTCAGATTAGTGCAGTGCTCGGCTGAATCACCTGTTTTCACAACACCGGTACCCGCAGAGTGGAAAGCATCTGGGTTTTGCCAAGCACGCTTTACATTATCTAGCAATTTGTGATTTAAATTAGCTGTGATCTTAATGGCCATGAAAAACCCTTTTGGCATTTGTGTATAAGTGTATGTGTATTAAGAATGAAGTGTTTATGTGCGCCGGTGAAGTTAGTAATGTTAATGTACATTCATTCAAGCATTCACTTGAAAAAAAGCAACTCAAGTTCAAAATGAGGGAACTAATTAAATATGCAGATTAAAAATATATTAATTAAAGATGCACATACCGGGTAGTATTCCTTATAAATGTTTAAATTTGTTCAATTTTCTCTAACTCACAGACATTTAAATGCCACCAGGTGCAGAGCTGCATAGCCCCAGCTACAAGAATTACATAAGACTTGTTCTTTGTCTCTAAACAGAGACTGTGTTCTTACACCATGAGTAACTCAAGTAGGTTACTCTGGAAATCTTGACCTATAGCAGTCAGCTATGGTGGTTGCTTGTCTCTCCTTAACTTCCCTCCTTTGAACAAATTAGGATTGCAAATCACAGCAACTGGTGAAACTAAACCTCAAAAATAACTTGACAAGGGTTTCATTTCTAACCTGAAAGAATGCGTCCCCACTTCCTCAATCCCAGCCTTAAATCACTGAACCACATCTACTCTATACTCAGTATTATGGATTTCTGCTCTCTCCAGATGTCCAAGCCCTAATTGCATTGAACTAGAAACACCTTCATTCCTCAGCGTTGGTCTGAACTGTTTCCAGTTCCATCTTTCTGACATGGTTCAATCACCACTGCTGTTGCTGAAGATGAATTCAGTCCTCCATCCCACACCTTGTGCCTCAGTCCTAAAGAGGGAACCTTGTTCCGGCCCCTTAGGCAGCCAAAGCACAGAAGGGACTCAAGTTGACTGGTGTTTCTGTGTTGAGTTGGTGACATGGTGAATAACAGCAGAACGCTAAAAGGCTCACAACTTGCCTGTCTTTATTCACTGTATAAATCTATTTTAAAAAGCTGACATTGCTGGCTGGCCGTAGCAAAATGCCCACAGGAATGATCCATAGTTTATTTAATACCACCAATGAGGAAAGACAAATTGTGATGGATTTGGTGTTCCATAAATAAGAGCTCAAGTAAAGGTCTACCTTAGTAATGAGACTGAGCAATTCGAAGTGGAGGCTGGAAGCAGAAGCCTAACAACAAGTGCTCACATTAGAAAACTTTGAGTGTCCTGGTGTCCACAGCTTTTTTTTCTTTTCTTTTCTTTTCTTTTTTACACTTTTCAGTGAATTGTGTGCCTTACTCAAGCTGGTTGCTTGGCCAAACATACAATGAGGGAAATAAGTATTTTGATCCCGTGCATATTTCATGATTTGGCCACATACAAAAAACCAAGTAGTCCATAATTTTAGTAGTAGGCTTATTTTAATTAAAATCGAGAAAAACACTTTATCTCACAGTATTTGATCCCTTTCCTACCAGCAAGAATTCTGGCTCCCACAGATTGATTTTGTGGCCAAGAAGCACATATATAAGCCCATTCTGCTTCAGAAACCTCAAAAATCATCCAAACTGGTTACTTGTACATATGTGAAAGAAACCTGTCCAAATAATCAAACTTTGTAGCTTCAACTTCACCACCATGGGCAAGACCAAAGAGTTTTCCAAAGACATCAGAGACAAGATTGTAGAGCTTCACAAGGCTGGAAAAGATCCAGAAGACCATCAGCAAACAATCTGGTGAGAAGGTGACAACTGTCTGTGCAATAATTTGCAAATGGAAGAAGGACAAAACAACAATCAGTCTTTCTTGGTCTGGAGCTCCAAACAAGATCTCACTTGCAGCATCTATAGTCATCAGAAAGGTCAGGAATCATCCCAGAACTACACAGGAGGAACGTATTAATGATCTCAAGGCAGCTGGGAGTACAGTCACCAAGAAAACCATTGGTAACACATTGCATCCTAATGGTCCTGCAGCACCTGTAAGGTCCGCCTGCTCAAAAGGGCACATATACAGGCCCATCTGAAGTCTGCCAATGAGCATTTGAACAGTACTAAGGAGACTTGAGAGAATGTGATTTGGTCAGATGAGAACAAAATTGAGTCCTTTGGGATCAATTCAACTCACCAGGTTTGGAGAGAGAAGAATGCTGACTACAATCCAAGAACACAACCCCACAGTCAAGCACAGAGGTGGCAACATCATGGTTTGAGGCTGTTTCCCTGCAGGATCCACTGTATCAAAGGAACAATAAATGAGGCTAGAGAGAGAGAAATCTCAGCCAGAGCACGTAAAATGGGTTGTGGGTGGGTCTTCCAGCAGGATAATGACCCAAAGCATTTGGCCAGGTCAGCAAAGGACTGGCTCAAGAAGAAGCACATTGAGGTCATGGAGTGGCCTTGCCAGTTTCAAAACCTTAATCCTATAGACAATCAATGGAGGGAGCTAAAGTTCTGTGTTTATGTGCAACTGTCTCGGAACCTTAGATCTGAAGAGAACCTGCAAAGAGAAGTGGTCGGAAATACCTCCTGAGATGTGTGAAAACCTGGTGACCAACTACAAGACATGTCTGATGTCTGTGGTTGTAAACAAGGGTTATGCCCCCAAGTACTAAGTCATGTTTAGCTGGGGGATTTTCTGTCACTTATAATTAAAATAAATCTACAATTAGAAATAACAAATCGTTTTTTTATACGTGGCCAAAATCCTGAAATATGCAGGGGATCAAATACTTATTCCGTCAGTGTATGTAGCTACCTGGACATTACACTCATCTGTGGTTTTCGAACATAGCATTCAGAAACTATGTAATCAAGCGTCCTATATCAAACAATAATCTGCTTGAGGCAAATACTTGTTAGGTTCAAGCAAAAATCCTAGATAAGCTATAAACAGATCTGACTGGTGTTTTTACTATTTTTTTCACCTTTTTATAGTGGGGGTGGAGTATCGTATTTGTTTCATGAAAGACTGTATATATTACTTGTTTTCATTTTGGGGAAATTTAAACTCTAAATGTAAAATGTGTTGATAGCATGGTTAACATTGTCCCTCTTGCATAAATACTACTGTACATGTCATTTTTAGCAGGTATCAGCATATATTTAATAAATCATGATGATTAGCTGGAGATAATGCGCACCGAAATGGTGTCCTGTTTAATCGGTTGTTTTAATATAACTAGTACATTTGGAAAACTCCTTTTTTTTTTTTGCATTTTCTGCATTGAAAGCAATACACGGCTCGATCTTTACTGTATTTTTGTGACCCAAAAGTCAGTTTCCTCAGCAGTCTCGTCAACACTGGAATCAAGGAATGCTCACTGCTTCCCAGGTGGTTTGAGCTGGCATTAGCCACTGAAAGTGTTAGCTGCAAAGCCTATCCAGTCAATTGCATCTCTAAACTCAGTCTGTACTATTAAGTGTGATGGACATGTCAAGCAATAAGCCTCCCTCAGGACCACAAGGTAGAATGCTTCTCGTTTTCGTTGCAGTTTCTCATGTTTAGCCAATGGGTAGTTCACAAACTATTTTTTGAAAACTTGGCAGGCAAGGAGGCATATGTCTGTGTGTGGCAGGGGAATGTAATTAGGATGATGAGTAATTATTAGGGTGACAGATCTCTCGATGATCCCAGCCCATTGTATTAGAATGTAGCAGAGAGAAAGGAGGTAATTGGAGAGCATGTTCAGACCCTCATTTAGACCTCAGACCTCATTAACCTGCAGCCTGTGTGATGCAAGAAGTGGGCTGAGGGGATGGGTGGATAGGCTCTGGCTGTCAGTACAAAATGTAATAGACAGTGTAGTGCAATATTCATGTGATTTACAATTTACTGTGCATGCACCATGAGCTGAATACTGAGACAAAACACTGACAACTTCCTGTTAGCAGTCAGAAAACGTGGTATTATTTGATGTCATGCTTAGTGTTGCTTCTTCTGGAAATTTTACAAACATCCATTGGATTCATATACTGATGATACATGTGAATGATATGATACTTTGGAGGTGACAGAATTTGGATCCTATTTTTTTTTTTTTTAATCAATGTGTTCAGAATGCGAAGGAACATTTCTCGCTGTGTTACTTGCAGGGATTCTATCCTAATTTTTTTTTTTTGCGTAGTCTGTCCTTAGTTGCTTCAAAAGTCGATGCACCGTCTGAGATGAGATGGAGTAAGGTGTGCCTGTTGATGTGTTTAGCTTTAAGAACAACAGAAGATGGAACTACTCACATGCATATACTATTATAAATACCCACATATCTTTATACCTCCAATGTTTCTATAAATCCCCAGATATGCAGATTTTCATTATTTTTCTCAAGTTATTTTTTTGTTTCAGGGCTGCAAGGTGGCTCAGTGGTTAGCACCGTTGCCTCGCAGCAACAAGGTCGCCGGTTTGCGTCCCAGTGAGGACACCCGGGATCTTTCTGTGGAGTTTGCATGTTCTCCCCGTGCAGCGTGGGTTCTCTCCGGGTTCTCCCTCAAGGTTAAAAAACATGTTGAGGTTAATTGGTGATCCTAAATTGTCCGTAGGTGTGAATGTGAGTGCGCTTGGTTGTCTGTCTCTAAGTGTAGCCCTGTGATAGACTGGCGACCTGTCCAGGGTGTCCCCTGCCTTCGCTCTGAGTCAGCTGGGATAGGCTCCAGCCTCCCCAGCGACCCTAGTGAGGATTAAGCAGTGTATAGATAATGGATGGATGGATGGATTTTTTTTGTTTCCATGCATGCAGTTTCTCTGCATTCCTCAAATGATGTAAGTACCTGATGTGATAAAAGTTGTGTCTTTTCCCACTGCATGTTTTCCCATCTGGGTAAATACAGACAGTAGATAACTACTCAAAGTATTGATCAGTTGCAAATCTGGCACCTTATCCCGCGCTTTTGACAGAGTTTACTAAATAATTCATTTTGCTCAATAATGTTCACTGGTAAGTGCTGAAGAAAATAACATGGATCTTTCCTGAATTCAAAATTGCTCTGTAAAATTACAATTCTACAATTTTATTTTGCAGAAATTGTAGTAAATCCATGTTACTTTCTTCAGCACTACCAGTGAGCATTATTCAAAATTAAAATCACAACTTTCAGTGCTCAGAGTATTGGAAACACTTACAGAAAGAGAGCTTTCTTTTATGTGGAACTCTTCATTTTAGAGTGACATGGCTAATGCCAATATTTATGGTTTACGTTTAATAGTCCACTGTCCCTTAAAACTATAGGTTCTGCAGTATAGCATGCTTAAGCCTACTGTTGTGATGTATGGAAACACAGTTAAATTTTACTGCATAATTATCATTTTATTGATTCAGTAGAACATGAACATGAGTAGGTGTGTGTGGTTCTTAAGGAAATAAATAAAATAAAACCAGGTTGTTACATCCCTTACAAGTGTACCTTGCCATAGAAAATCACACCAATCAGCTGAAGATCCACAGCATTTCTTAAGTGCAGAATCAACTTGCTCTCATTAGGGCATAATGAGTTAACAAGTCAGATTCTATCCACAATCCACACAATGTTACAACTCAACAGAGAACAGTATTACCCAACTGTCAAAGAACGCCAAACTAATACCTTCTACAATTCAAAGAAACCCATTCATCAATACACACGCAGCAGCAACAAGAGTTTACTACACAATTCATCATTAGGAACAACGAAAAGACAATACGCAAAATGCTGGTCAAGATGAGTAAACAAACAAACACACATTATGCCAAGTGTTCAGGAAAGCAGGAATATTGAAGTCCTAGGAGTAAAATTCTTAGCTAAATCACTGGAGAAGCCAGCAAGTCACTGTTGCTGTACCAAAGGTGTGAAGGATCTGGCACCAGAGTGGAGGAAAGCCCAGGGTAATATGGAGCAGCTGATGATGTGGAATGAGCTGCAGGTATGCCTCATCAGAGCCAAGCCATGTCCTCAGTCACACACTGAAAGGTGAAAGGAGGAGAATATAAAAAAGAAGGATGGGAGAGGAGCAAGGAGGAAAGCAATCCAAAACCAGCCCAATATACAGAACTTAACAGCCAACACTTCTAAAATAAAATGTACAAATTATAATGTGGTCCAAATGCCACAGTCTTGTCAGATGAGTACTCTGATGTCATGCAAACATAAGAAATGACAATATTGTGAGAACAAGACGGTTGCAGTCCTTGGAGCCAGACTCCGCTGTTGCTCTCCAGTGACTGCATGGCCTCAGGGCATGACAGGAAACGTCTGGCTCACATGATCTAACAGCTGATTGGTTTAGATGTCAGCTCAACAATATAATGTTTGACAGAAACTTTTCATTTTAGGTGATTTCTATACATTTTAATTTTAAATATGTTGATTTTAAAGGTTTATTCCACACGTGTGCTTTATGTTTTTCAGCCAGAAAGGCTGAACACATTCAAGTCACACATCAGAAACTGTGGACAGTGTGTAGTTGTAGTATATCAACGCTAGGCTGATTTAATTCTTTAAGAATTTAACACTTTTGAACAGTTCTGCTAAGGGATGTGAGGACTGTTAAAAAAACATCTGCACAGACATTTCAGCCTGGACAGTCTGAATATCTGATGGGTCAGTAATAAAAGCTGTTGTCCTGTATTTCTTACCATTGCATTTTACTTTTATCAGTGATTTCTGTTCATTTACGTAGTTTGAGAGGGGCAGGTTTGGTCTCCTGATTCCTGTACAGTGTCAAATTGATCTAATGCTGATTTAGAGGAGGATTCATGTGAAATGAATGTAAGATGAATAGAGATCACAGATTACCTGTATTTACCTCATTTTTAAAGGCAGCCCCGTCACAATTGAAACAGAGTCATATATTATATATGACGTATATAACATTTTATTAAATCTGTTTGTTTCCTGTTGCTGCCGTCTGCTCTCGTCCACTTTCCAGGCGAGATGCAGTTCACCTTGCCAAACATTCAAACAACCTCCACCTGTCAGGGGGCAGGGCAGCCTCCTCACATGTTCAGCAGCTCCTCTCTCCTCTTTTTTTTTTTTGGATGCTAGTAGCTGAGCCTGGTCTCACTCTCAATTCACTCTCTAGAACAGCTTTGTCAGTTGTTGTCACATTTGAATGCACAGGGTACCCTTTGGCATTACTTTTAAACATACAAGGTTGTCTAATAGAAACAAATTTTAAAAAAAAACAGTTGGAAATATGAGATCTTAGTCAAATGTACTCTGCTGGTTTTTTACATTGTTCATTCTTCTTTGTACACAATAAGAAGTTTGCCTTGTGATATGTGCTTATTGTTGGCAAAGGGCATATTTTAACCCAAACCATGGTCTTTTCCTAAGCTAAAGCAAACAAACAAACAAAATCTGAGTCACAAACTTATATGAAACTAAAATTAAAAAATAAATAAATAATGGTCTTGTGATTGAAAACACCACTATCCCAACAAAAGAATAAAAATATATAGCAAAACCTATATTTTCCAAGTATTTAGTTTGATCAGGGACTGATCCTACTAAATCAAGGAATCTCTGTTCTCTACAGTATGTGTGTGCTTTCCCCATAGCTCAACAACCATACCTCTAATCTGCTTCAGACTTGGTGTAGTGCTTGGGAACTGAGGAAGTGCAGTGTAATTTTTAAAATCATTTGGAAGTATTTCATAAAAAATGATTTGAACATCAAACATGTCATGGCTACAGTCAAGCTATGGCAACTCAGAGACATAAGGACATAATGCATTATGACAATGGTGCTAAAACTTTGCAGAAAAACATCTAGAGTGTGAGAGTATTTTATACAGTCAATGATGTAGCTGTCTTTAAGCGCTGCAAACTGGATCAGTCACTGGAAATGGCTGATCTTACCAGTACTCCAGTGTAAGCAATTGGCCGTTCTAAAAAGACATGTTTTGAACAGGCACTGCACTTGTTCTTGATGGCTGAAATTGTTACAAAAATTGACAGTCATTTTGTAATTTTGGCCCTCAGGCTGGTGCCTGTTTTACTTCCACAAAAGTTACAGTAGATTTCTGGAAAGTACATCAACGAATCCATGGCGGGTTTTGATTTTTAACACGTTTCATAACTAAACCATGTCCAACTGTCTTCTATTATTTTCTTTTGTGTTTCTTTGTGTCTAACCCATATCTGATTTAGTAAGCAGACAGGAGACGAGTGTGCACATTGCCGAAACCTCAGTCTTCCACAAACCCCTGGTGGTAAAAATCACTTAGATGAGCATGTGTTCTTTGATATTAAGTACTGAAGACAATTATATTGTTCACTCAACCTTCATCTTTCCCCTCCTGCCACCCTCAGTCTTCACCACATGCTTTTTGTTTTCTTCCCCTTCCCTCTGTTGTATTCTGTCAGAGAGGAAAAGCACATGTCTGTTCCACTGCTGAAGGGACTGTTTAACTCAACAAGAACAAAGAGAAGCAGTCTTGTCTGCACTGTGTCACACAACTCTTTGTCGATTATTTTTACCTCATCTATTTATAATCTTTCCTCTGTCCTACATATGTCTTAGACAGTTCTCTTGGGAGGTCTTTGTCACCAAAATGGCTGCTTGCGCTCCCTTTCTGTCTACACCTTATGATGAGGTCAAAGAATACAGCACTAAGTGAAATTAAAAAAAAGTTTGTAATTCTTTTTTAATCACAATAAATAGAAATCAACAAAGTTAATTTGATTAGTTTGTTTGATGTTCCAACTAAGAGGTGACCAATGTTAGACCAAAATCCAGCGAGCATGCTGGCAATGGAGACTTTTTCTCTGACAACAGTTTCAATGTTATCATTATTATTGTATTTTTTGACATTTAGATCGTTATAATCAATTCCAGTTCACATCGTCTAATAGATGTGCAATGTTTGTGTTGCCCTTGGGTTCTTCACACCTTGTCTTCCAGCAGTTATGGATAAACCGAACTATTTGATTTCTTTACAGTAAGTTTATTGTTGATTGTTTTTCCACTTAAATTCATGAACAAAAAATATTGCATTTTCTTCAATGTTACAATTTTTCCTTGAGAGTGGCACCGTGGAAACAATCATGTTCAAGTGTTCAGAATAGCCTTCAAACCGTCACACCAAATTTCTGACAAAAAACTATAAAATAGGTTCATTTGTCCTCAAACACATCCCAAGCATACACGTTTTGACTCAGGGATGCTCATGTGGTCCGGAAAAAGGGAATCCCTTTCAAATTACTGTGGGAATGTGAAAGAGAGATCATTGTGCAGTTGTAGACAAGGATGATTAGCTGCTAGCTGCTTTCTTTGTGTGGGGCCCTTATCCAGCCTGTGGCCCTTACCCTATGCTTTGTATCTTTCTGTTGCTGAAGTGCTTCTCCCTGTCACCCACTAATCCCCCCTGTCCATACCTGTTCACAAGGGCCCCTCTGCTGTCTGCCTACAGGCTTGCTTGGCTCTGATTAAGCTACCTGTAGATATTCATGCTGCATTCTTTCTCACACTCAGCCATTTGAGGTGTCTACATCACACAGAGAAAGTGAGAAGTATTCCCACTATATTCCCACCTCTAGCAATAAAATATTTTCACCCTGTTGTGTGTTGCTGCAGCTTTGCACGTTACATTTGGGAAGGGTGTGTGCATGTGATGAATGTGTTAATTTGACAATTAAGAATGAGTCAGTGTGTTTCTATAAACATCCTGCTGCATGTACGTGTGTGTAAAAAAAAAAAAAATGGAGGTGGTTGAAGTGTGGTGGGTCCATGCGGGGGTGTAATGGCAAGCAGTGGTAGTGTTAGTGTGAAGTGTGCGTGGGAATGCTGTGTTGGACCCCGGCAGGTGTTGTTGTTGGTGGCTCATGTGGGAAGCAGAGCTGGTTTTGGGTCTGTGCCACGCTCAGGCTTAGTGCTGAACTGCACTGTGTGGGAGGATCATCAAATTATCAAGACTACTTCATTGAGACATCTTTGCAGGGGGAGGGGGTGTTACACTTTCTGTGGCCACCTCCCATTAACAAGTAAATATTGTAAATATTTACAATACATTATATATGTATATATATATATACATATAATGTGAGTGTGCTTGGTTGTCTGTCTCTAAGTGTAGCCCTGCGAGAGACTGGCGACCTGTCCAGGGTGTCCCCTGCCTTCGCTCTTGGTCAGCTGGGATAGATAAAATGTATAGCTTCTCAAAACTTTATTTATATCACAATATACATACAATACATATCACAGTAAAAATTAAATCACAATTAACTTTTTCAAACTGTGTATTCAGGCTTAAACTAAACTGGAGGTATTGAACAACAGGATTAAAGGTTTTGTTTCAATTTTGCAACCTTGGTCAATTTAACAGGAAATACATATTTGAAAGGATTTCATTCATAAGAATGTCCAACTTACTCTTTCAAACGTCACCCAGTCACTAATATTGAGCCTGGCCACCCCTGACACAGATCAATGTGTTAAGACATCGTGGTTTACTGTCCACCAGCTTGTTGATGATGTCAGTGTGCAGGAAGTCCCATCATTGCATCATTGCACTTGGTCAAAGTGATTACTGATGTGTGGAAATAGAAATGAAAAGAGGAATGTGTCTGAAAACAAAAAAATATTCCAACTTTCTGGACAACATTGTTTTTGAAACCTTCAAACTTCTTTAACCTCAGACCTCCACCAGGGTGTACTCGGGTTGTGCTTCAGCCACCACTGGAGTTCAGTTTTCTCTATTTTGGGGGGAATTGTTCCAGCTGTTTGCAAGGTCACACTTCAACATTGAGTTGAGATAAACCTTACAAGTTAACATGTTCCACTGAGAAGCCATTTCTGGTTAATTGTGGACAAGATGGAATGTTTAAAAAGACAGGAGATTAATGAGACTAATGATGATACTGAAATTCACTCCTAATCTTGATTTCAGTAAGTACAGATGTAAAAGAATGCCTTTCAGGTTAAGTTTGTGAAAAATGTTACACGATTATGTGTTAAATAGTACAACACGCATTGTATATACAGTAGCTGTTAAAATGAGCTTTTCCTTGACGATGTTGAAATTCCAGTTACACATGAATGCATGAGAAATAATGTTCCACTATATGATAAATATAGCATTTGCATTTTGCTCAGAGCTACCTGCTATTACTTATACTAAATTCAAATTTGAATGAATGCTTCCCAATGTTCAGTATTCACACAAATATCAATGTGTTATGTTTATTTAGCATAATCTTTAATGGCAGTAATATTTACATCCGTGTAGTATCACCTAGCAGGAGCGTTCACTCACTTCATTCACAGTACCTGTTGTCAGTATGTCTGATTTGCCCATTATTTGTTCCAGCCATTTATGTAATATGCCTGTTCTTTGCAGAGTGCCAAAACAGTCATGATTGATTGATTGACTGATTGATTGATTTAATTAGCAAAGTACTTAGTTTGTTAATAAGCAAAGTAAATCCCCCAGTGACCCCTCAGTCCCACTGCTATACCAATACTGTGTATTGTGTGTGACTGGCTATTCTAAATGTCAATTGGTATAGCAATGATGATAAAGTATATTTATCTTAGCATCAGCACAGTATTTGTAACAAAGACCATAGCCAGAGGAAACGGTCATGGTAGATTGTGGGTGTACAAGGTTTGGAACTAACTGGCATTAGTGCTCGGGGTTTATTTTGTGAGTCCCATGTGTGGCTATGTTTAGTCAACTGTAGTCAAAGTTAGGGAAAGATTGTTGTTTTGGCTAAATATTAAATAAGTTAACATGCTGTATTTCAAGTCCGGTGCTTTGAGTTGCTTGAACATTAACATAATGTTGTGCCGTACTGATTTTGTGCAATAATTTTGTACTGAGCGAACAATACAATTTAGTACTGTGGGCTGACAGCCGTTCTTATCATGAGATACCAAACAGTCCATAATGACCTGCAAGAAATGTTAGTGTATTAAATATTGGAACTATAGTTTGAGAAAACACTCATAAATACACAAAACACAAGCAAAAACAACAACATTAATTATTTTTTTAAAAAATTCAGATATGTGACATGTATGCAGCTTTTATTATTATAGAAATGCTTTTCAAACTGCTTGTTGTGTAACAGTTTGTGACTAATGAAGTGAATGTTAAAACAAACAAATTACACATTTGCTAATTTTCCCACATTACAGAAAGGCAGTTGACATCGTGTTTCTGTCTTTGCTTGTGTTTTCTGTATTTGCAGCCTATCTTTCTAAATGCTGCCTCAGCAAATTGCTAAAGCCATCACTGTCACTATAAAATCATCTGTAGGGTCGAAACAGTATTAGGCAGGTGGTTGTAATGTTGTGGCTAATTGTAAGAATGCTATTATGTATTATTACTGCTTAAGGGAAGTTCATATTGCATTATTGGAAAAGAAGAAATCAGCTATTTACACTATTCTCCATGCCCATATGTGCGTGGATGTGTTATGTTTCTGTCCAATAAGAGAGTGTGTTTTGTCCTAATAATTCACAAATGAATGTGGCAATGATTTCCTTGTGTGAAAATGCTTCACATTCACTGAAGCTGCTGAAAGAACGGAATGTGTGGATTTCAGGGGAGAGTGTTGTATCCTTTACGGTTTAAATACTGTTTCACAGACTTTCGACTGCGAGTGTGATTCTGGGGTAAACATCGAGTAAACACTGAATACATGTCCACATTGTTGTTGTGATAGTTCTTAGTATAGCTCTGTCCCAGTAAATTAGCACCTTAATATGATTAGTAAATCGTCCCCAAACCACAACAATCCTCATTATCAGCTCCTAGAAATAAACAACCTCAAACAGCTAAACATGAGCAACACACCAAAAAGTCAGTGAAGCGCACACACACATACAAACACACACTGTTCATATTCCACAGTTGCGTGGCAGCTGGCTCTGTGTCCCAGCTAACTGCAGCCAGAGATACAAGTTCCCTCAAATGGAGAACAATTTCCTCCAAATGCATGGTAATGTTTGAAATAAATAAGCTACATTATGCATAAAAGGGAAAATGATTACCCGCTTTTAAAAGCCTTTATGAATATTTATAAAGCGTTTCTGTCTCTGCTTATTTCTCTGCCTTTTTGGATATCCAGTCAGGAGCAGCTAATAGAAAAGCCCATGTTCCCTCTCACTGTTTAAACATGACTCCGGCTTGGACATCAGGGCTCTTAATGCTTTGGCTTTACATAAAAAATATTACCTTTGATTGCTGATTGAATTTTCATTTCTCATGGCCCTATTTCAGGGGCTTTTATGCCTTTTGTGTGCTTTTATATGTGTGCCTGAATGCGTGTCTGTGTGAGTGTCTTTTATGTTTTAAAGAAGCCTGCAGGCACAAGGCTGTGTAGGACAGCTTTTTTCTCCCCATAGCTGTGATTGTCAGGGTTAGTTAAAGGCAGAGGGTCCAATGTTCCCATGGCTTTAAGGACAGCATGATCCAGCAGCAGAGAGATGAAAAGAGAGAGGTAACTCATCCAACCATCCAAGGGGATTTTCCCTTCAAGGGCCTCATCACAATCTCTCCAAATGAAACCATTATCTCAACATTTCTGCCCCAGGCACTCTCACTCTGACTATTTTACTCTTTCTTTCTTTTGCACACACACACGCACACACACATGCACGCACAATATCCTCTCTACTCGCCTGAACTTTTCCCTTTTTCCTCTCTTTAGAATGGTATTTTGGAGGTGTGAAGGGGAGATGAAAGATGGAGGGTGACAGTGACAGAGAATGGTGGATTGTGGAAATGGAGAAAGAGGAGTAAAGAGGTGGAGGTGTCGGGGGAGGAGGAACAAGCAGGGAGGAAAGTGTCAGAGATGGAAGAGATGTTGGTGAAGTGTGTATATGTGTGACTGGAGGTGACTCCTAATTCATCCAGGGAAAGCTGAGATTTGGTTTGCTTGTCATAACAGATGCCTCAGTCTGCCCAGAGGGAGAGCTGTTCTCCACCCGCCATGATTCAGTTTGAAATGTCTCTTAATGTATTATTCGGCCATAATGGATCCCATGGCTCATACCTGCAGACATGCCTGCCTTTTATTTCCACACACACCACAGCCACCCACCAAACCCCAAAGGAGGATAAGAGGTATAAAAGAAGAAAGAGGGAAAGAAAAACAGAAACGACAGAGTGAATGAGTGGGGCCAGTGATCATAGCGGTAAACATGAATAATGGCATGGCCACAGGACTAAAACAAATCACCTGTAGATTCTATTATATGCACACACAGAAGAGCTCTTTACCCAACCTGCTGCTCTACAACCTGCTCTACAACACTTAGGACAGGAGCAATAAAATGGGATGTAGTAACGCTTCGCATTGTGTGATAGACATCAGTGTAGAGAAGGATTTCTTTTGTGATTAGACCCCATTGAGAAATATTCATGATGTGGGGTTAAGATTGGTGAGGACTGTTTTGGAGCTGAACTATCAAGGCAAATGAACTGCCTCCAACAACAAAAAAAACAAAAAAAAAATTGTGCTGAAGTATATAATGTGTTGATTTTAACACACACGAGAGCAGTTTGCAGTCGGGATGAGAGTCAGAACCTCCAAATGAGAGGCCATGGTTTTGGCATTCTGCAGAGGTTGGTGGATTGCTCCTTCTGGGTTGGGGTGGGCTTGTTGTCCTAAGCAAAAGAGATAAGCATCTCAGGGTCTTGTTCATGAGTGAAACTGGAGTGTGAGATGGACAGGCAGCTTGGTGCAGCATCAGCAGCATTGTAGTCACTGTACCAAACTGTTGTGATGAAGAGGGAGCTGAGCCGGAAGGCAAAGCTCTCCATTTATCCATCAATCCACATTTTAACTCTCACATATGGTCATGAGCTCTGAGTAGTGACCGAAAGAATGAGATTGTGGGTTCAAGCAGCTGATATGAGCTTCATCAGACTTAGAGATAGGTTGAGGAGCTCGGACATCCAGAGGGATCTCGGAGTAGCGTCACTGCTCCTTCACGTTGAAAGGAGCCAGCTGAAGTGGTTTGGGTGTCTGATTAGAAAGCCTCCGGGGAGACTACCTTTGGAGCTTTTCAGGACCTGCTGGAGGGATTATATATCTTATCTGGCCTAAGAACGCCTTGGGATCCCCCAGGAGGAACTAGAAAGTGTGGCTGGGAAGAGGGGCATCTGGAACGACCTACTTCAACCACTGCCTCCAAAACTCGATCTCAGATAAGCAGAAGAAAACGGATGGACGGACGGATAAAATCACAGTCATGCAGGAACAAAACCTCAGGAGAGCATGAGCAGAGTATGCACACTGTCACTGAAAAATGTTTTTTTTTTTAAAAATACACTGTAAAAGAGACAACCTTTTGTGGTTTCTAGTCTTATTTTTAATGAATTTTAAGTAAATAATAATGAATAAACAACTTTTAAAAAATAGTAAACTAGAAGAAAGCGTGTTAATATTTATCCTACAAATGTGACAAGTCACCTGCAGTTAGGCCACAGATAATTTGTTATAGTAAAACTAGTAGCATCCTAAAAGAAAAAATATATATGAAAAATGTCTGAATGTTCTCTTTACTAAGAACAATCTTAGAATAATACAAATATCACATAAGCTGGAGTCAAATGAAGAAAGGGTGAATAACTTTGGTTACTATTAAATCCAGACATTAGAGTTTGGATTAAAAGCTCGAAGCAAAAGAGACTTAAAAATGAAAAGCTGAATAAATGAGGATGAAAGGTGTGAACGGCAAAAACTAAAAGACCAAATGTTTCTAGGGTTTAAAAAAAAAAAGAAAAAAAGCTACTGTAGTATCTATTATTTTTTTAATATGATGTTATATTAGGATAAAGTGCTCTTCACACAGCTACCTATTCTCTCACAGGTTTCTGTCTAACTCTTTCCTGACGATAACACCATTGTGGATCCACTGCAGCTGGTTTTAATGTCCTCTTGAACCATCTGTGGGCCTCTGTACAGATTTGTCTATTACTCATGTCCATACAGATGTTTTTAGTTTGATATTTCAATGTAAGACAGGATCAGCAAACCCTCGACTAATCCTACCGAGCATGGTGGAGCTTGACATTGTTATGAGGACAACACAATCTTTAAGGAATCAGGTTTTAGTGTAATATTTGGTCAACACAGTATTAAAAACTGGTCAACAAACATGACACTCTATGTTTTCCATTCCTCACCAGTGCTCAGTGTTGTGTAACAGTAACTCTAATCATGTTGTTTGCATACATAAACCTCACTTTATAATATGTAAGTGTCCTTGGGCAAGACACAGAGGCCTAAGAGCTTATGAATGGATGATTGAAAAAAAACAAAAAAAGAAAAATGTAATTTTTTGTCTCTGTTGTGGGTATGGGATAGAAGGCTTTATTGTACAAGCAATCATACTCCTGAGCAAAAACAAAAAAGACTCTGAAACCAGTAAGTCATTTAAAATACTGGGTAGCTCTCAGAGTACACAGGTTGCAATAATGGAAGGGTTAAGTCTCGGTCCTGCTCAGTTCCACACGGTGGATCAAATGGAACAAGTTCATTAGAGAGACGAGGCAGATTGTTCCACTGCATCTATCATCCATCCATCAGCTGTTAGATCTGCCTCCCAGATTCCTAGAGAGCCTGTTGGGATCTGGGAGACAAAGCAATCAGCACGCCCCCTACCTCAGAGAGAGAATCAGAACAAAACAGCCTGTGACCTTGAGTCTACAGTGTGATTTCATTACATGGGATGTTGACACAATAGAGGCAAGGTATCTGAGCAAAGAGGGCTGCTTGCTAAATGGGAAGTACATTGAAATGCAATTATCTTAGTGTGCCAGCCCCTAGAAAAAGATGTGTACAGCACTGAGAAACACAATATGTGCACATGACAGGCACACAGAGGTGTCAGGTTTCAGAAACACCTTACGATTCGATCCCCAGTTAAATAAACAATTCTGTCAATTCCTTCCTACGAAAAACCCTTTTTGACTTAGAAACATTGCTGACATAATTTGTCTGTCAAAGTGCTGCCGTCTGGCCCTTAAACACATGTCTGTTGTAGGAGATGTTCCCTGTTGTCTGTCTGAAACATGGCATGACGATGTGAGCCTTCCTGGGTTTCTTCATGTCATGGTTCTTCACAGCTTATGCAGTATATGGTACCTCGACATGAAGCAGTCAGTGTGAAGAGCAGTTGTGAGTAAGAAAATAAATACATGAAGAAAGAAGTTTTCCCTTTTCTGGCTGCATCAGTGATAGAATTTAACAACTTTTTTTGTAGTTGAAGGCAGTGTTGCCAGGTGAGGCAATTTTATTTTCAATTGGGGAACATTTTTTCAATTGTACAGGAAAAAAATGATTTAGATTAGTTGTTACAATTTAGCCAACTTTTTGTACCTTCAAGGCAGTTTTCACCTATAAAAAGTCGATTATATTTGAAGGTTTTCAAAATATGAAGGAAGAAATGTGAGGCAAAGCATATTGTGTGAAGTGAAAAAGACCGGAGCATGTGTTCTAGAAAGCAATGAAAACAAGTTGTTGTAGTTTGGCTGCTTGCTCAACATGATGATGATGATGATGATGATGATGATGATGGATAAACAACAAATATGACACAACAAACTCTGCACCGTTATACATTTTAATACAATATAGCCACGTTGACACGCAGAACTGTATTGCTAGAATCCCTGAAAACAGTTTTTTTTTTTTTCGATGGACCTGAATAATATGCCAACATAATACTGCCTCATTTATAGCATTGCATGAGTAAATAAAGTAACTACCTCATAAATGAGAAATGATCATATAATGACAAATGTATTTCAGTGCTCCTGACAAGTTGAAATGAGATTATGTATCTTGTAGAGTATAAATACGTCCCTACTGAAGCCTTTATGTTGTCTTTTTCAGATCGTAGTGTTATGGTAATGTTACTAGATCTGACCTAGGAAGAATCATTTTGCCTTGAAAAGTTATTCAAACCGGACACTGACAGTTTAAATGTGCCAGCACATTTACATAATGAACCATTTGTGTGAACGGGAATGGCCGTGCCGGAGAAATAACTCAGCTTTCGTTGTGCACATGCGCATACCCCACTCCTGCTCACACAAACACACTGAAACTGAATGTACCTAGAGTTTGACCCTGAGAGCAGCTCTAGATGAACACTGGAGATGTGAGGAGATTTGTTTAACAGGCGCCCTGTTGTCTGTGTTATCACACCGTCTGAATTATCTTTTTTTTTGACATTATAATTCAGTGCACACTTGACAGTGCTGGTTTTTCCCTGCAGTAAATAGAATTTCTGTACATTTGATTTGCTCCCCTTTTTGTTTTCTCATTATCTGCAAAGCATGTTTGTACCTCTCCAATCATTTCTAACCCTCTACGATTCACAGAGGAAGCACAAAATGAAAAGTCATGCTGCAGATCCCAGGTTTAATTTTCCTACTTCCCGCTTTTAACAATATATCTAGTAATAAATAGGTCTTGGCTGCAATTCACTGGAAAATGAATCTTGAACGTGATAATAAATATGTGTAGACGAACTCTATGGGTGATTAAAGGAGAGGGCTTCATGTTGAAGAGTACAGGAAACTGGCTTTTCCCACTTCTTTTTTTTTCCTCCTCCATGTCCTCCAGCCCAGCCACTAGGTTATTGCCAAGATTTAGAGATCTACACCAAGCATATGAAAGTGAAGTAATTCATTTTCCATTTGTCTTATTGAAAATGTTTTGTTAAAGAATGTAGTGATATTGAATGCGCTGATCACACTGGGTTCTGTTACATTAAAGGTAAACTTTATTTCTTTGTGATGGACAATGAGGTTTCTCTGATACTGATGCAAAATGTATGTTTCAGCCTAAAGGTGGTTAAATCTGTATTTTTATTTATTTATTTTTATGAACAATGATGTGTGATGTATAGGATGATACTCAGATTTTTCACACACTCTTGTGATGCCATTATTTCAGTTGCGGCCCAAAGCTTCACTGTTCAGTCAGTGTTCTTGTGCATCTTGTTTCCAGCAGCAGAAGGCAGCTTGGAAAAAAGAGAAGCTTTAACCCTGCTGTGCTATGTTTTCAGCACCAAACTGCAGATAGACAATGTTGGACATAAGCTGGTGCACTTAGATGGAGACAGACGTTTTTCTCTGGACTTGGTGGAGATGAGGTGGACAAAAACACAATTACAAATGAATGCTCGTGGTCCTCGCCTGGCGGAATATATACATTGGCAGCTTTATGCAACATGTTTAGCATGTAGTGTATGTTGTTAAGGTAATATATTTAAGTCTGGTGTTTGTAAGCTTGTTTCATTGAACCTATTAATAATTATGTAACTTTAACTTTATTTAGTTTTTATGACATTTTATTTCAACACCTTTATGAGAACCTCTTTTATGGTCATGTAAAAGGATTACTGGAGTAAACTACTGGGTACTTAACCCCTAAGTCCAAGGCATTTTTTTAACTGTCCATATGATGAAACATCCACAAATTTACTTATTGCCAGCCTTGCAACTTAAGGGCAAAATGAACCAACTTGGACTTCAGTGTGGAAAGGCTTCAATTAAAAATCAGCTTTCTAACCATGTGCAGGGCAGTGGAAAGATGTAAGGTGAAATGGGGAAGTAGGGTGGATATACAAGGGAGGACAGATGGGATCCAAGACTCCTGTGTGACTTGAGGAAACTCTATTCAGGGCATTAAAGATCCACTATTGATCTCATTATGGCTGGGAGAGTTTATAGACAACTCTGCACCGGAGCCATCAGGAAGTATATACCTTAATTAATCTGAATCATTGACAGTGAAGAAAGGCTGTGTTTGTGCCCATGTGCAATCACTGGCTGATTTCCCCCCTTTGCTAAATCAATGACTCTGTTGAGACGGCTTCATATCTCATCAGAGCCCTGGCTGATCCCTTAAACGGACTGGGATTACATCACAATGAAGGGGTCAAGGAGCATCGTGCTGGTGCACCGGGAGAAAATCGCCTCAGGAGGAATGTGCCCCTGACCCCTCATCTCCCTCATTTTTCCCCTTTACTTGAGATAATATCACACACTCGTCTGGGTACAGAAAATCAATAAGCCTCTGCTAGGTTCAAAACCAAAGCTACTCATTAAAAAGAGAGAGAGAGAGAAAACACACTGTTCAAGATATTGGCCCAAAGAGAGTGAGTTAAGCTGCAGGAATTGTTATCATTGTTAAGCAAATAGATCCACATGCGTAGAGATAGAAAGGACAGAAATAATAGGATTTACTCCCCGTACTATTAGCAAACTGTACCTTCTTGCTGACAGGGGTAGCTGCCCCGTCCTGGAGTGATGGAGTGCCCACCTCATTACACAGGAAATTAGCTAACTGTACATATGGAGGTTGACAAAGCTGCATTCTGTGCCGTTTCCTCATACACCTGGCATATTATGTGACAGCATGGCATTTCATGAATCCAAAATAATGTGGTAGAAGTCTAAATTACCTTCATTAACAATTAATGCTGCATTCAAGCAACTCACAATAACATTCTGTTCTACAAAGGCATATTTGCAAGATATTAATCCTGATCAAAGAGTGACAGACTAGGGCTGTTACCTGCACTATAAGCAATACTTTATTTAGTGAGGGAGGAGTTAAAAAATTGCTTCATTGGATGTGAACTAAATATTCTGACTTACCCAGCTATGTACTGGGCGGTCTTCAGTGTCATCATCTCTTTTTTTTGTCTTAAGTCAAAATAAATGTAGCATCAATCATATATGTGTGAACTTTAGCGCTTTACCTTGTCAATTTTAACAAACATGTAGATATGTGTTTTTTTTTTTTTAAGTGTGTGACTTTCACCTTCTATGAGTGCTGGTATGAGTCACAGGTCTGTGGCAGTGCAGTGGAGGAGTTTTTTGTATTGGGTGACCAAGACTCTACACTAGATCTTAATAGTGGACTGGAGTGTGCTGTTCTTTCTGTCTTCCAAGAATCTGCTCCCTCCCATTGTGGTTTGCTCATTGACATTTCCAGATGTGAGCAGTTCACAAAGGCTGTGACTGAAGAAAGAGGCTGACATTTTGTGTCTCTGCAAGTGCTTGACAATGGCTGCGAAGCACTGACATTTGTGAAAGTGCCGAGCAGAGCACTCCTAAGATTTTCTATTATGAGAAAGAGAGGAAAATTACACATTACACACTTATATCTGTTGCAGTAATCTGCACTCATAGGATGTCACAAGAAAATGACACTGAAGAAAAAAAAATGGAAAAGAGAAAAAACAAAGTAGAGGAAGAAGGTAACAGACAGAGGAGAGAGAGCTGAACAAAGGATAGATGATAGAATAAATACAACAACCTAGTTGCAATTCTCAAGTGGTTCACTGTGTGAAAGCGTCTTCAATCTTTTCCTTCAAAACCTCCCTCAACTGCTGCAGACAGCTCCCTGAAGTATTGAAAGCATTCTGCTGTTGATCTTGTATGAAAAAGGTACAAACTGCTCAGCACAAACAGACCATTGAATAATAATGACACCACTCTGAGAAACTAATTCACAAGAGCCTGTGCAAATCTTGCACAGGCTCTTGTGAGAGAGATAGAATACAGACTAAACAAGTCACAATATTGCATTATTAAATTCCTCAATTAAAATATTTAAATGTTCAATAAACTGCTGTAAGTGTTAAAGCGTATTTACTCCTGACCACTTTATCCTCCAGTTACCAGATGATAATTCAGATTTAAGAAGGACTTATATCATGATTTAAAGATTTCAATGTGCAGGACTTTGACACATTGTTGTCTTGGAATTGTCACCATTTCCTAACATTTCAATTTTAATTGATGTATTTTACCCAAGATATTTGTAGTTCATTAAATATAACATAATGGCCCACAGTAAAGCTCTGCACATTTTAAGCAAAATAGTTAAAGTTAGGCTGAAGCTCAGAGGTGTGTTCACTGAGACTACATGGCATGGACTGACATTTGAAAAGCAAAAAAAGCTTAGTAACTTGACAAGTAGAGTACTCAACAGATATGGAGCATTTTTGATGGAGGGGGTCAGGAAAGCAGTATTTTTATTTTGGAATTGAAGTTGGGTGATGAAAACAGAGAGGCTATCTCTGAACCATTTATCAGCTGCCTCCTCCAGCTGCTATGTGTTCTGCATTATTTCATCAATAGCCACACAGTGTATTTCTGTGACTTCCTCTTGCTTTTATGTGCCACTCCTATCCAGAATTTTCATTAAATACCTACTGATGACAAATTTACAGGTCCTGAAAGATGCATGTAATCCAACATAACTGTTTTAAATTGAGACTCAAATAACAACAAAAAAACACAACCCATTAGAAAACTTCATCCATCCAGTCATCTAACACATTTTATTTGTGTCAAGTGATTCAAAGCTTCTGCCACTATTGGTGTGTGAGTGTGTGTGTAAATGGGTGAATGAGAAATAAATTGTGAAGCGCTTTGGAAACCTATGGTTAAGAAAAGAGCTATATCAGTGTGACTCATTTACCATTTACCATTTTAGATAGCCACAAGTCTTAGTTTTTCTTATGAAACCCTTTGTCATCAATCATTCCCATCATTATTTTTGTAGTATTCATACATCCCCATTGCCTTTGCATGTTTTTCTTATCGCCTCCATCTGGCCTCTTCCTGTCCTCTGAGCCCCCTCCTTCCCCCAAAACCCTGTCTGCTGCAGCAGAGCCTCAGCTGTGATAGAGATGGAACATGCTCTCGGAGCTCGTCATGCTACACTTCCCGTTCTGCAGCGCTGATATTCTGACACTGATCGCCATCAAGCTGTCAACAACAGACAGGGACTGAGGTGCTGATGGTGGGTGGAGTTGCTGGGGGCACCAAGCATAGTTTCCCTCATAAATAATTTTCACTCAACAGACATGATGAGCTGAAGCAGGATTTACTATTAATTCATGTCTGTTTTTTGAGAGGGACAATTGAGATGGATGATCTCTGGTGTATGCTGGGTCTCATAGTGGGAAGGACCAGCTCGTATCTTGTAGGACCCTGAGTTACAACTGAGTGAAGATTAACCAGGGCCTTTATTCACTTCACGGAGAAGAATTAGGGTGACATTTTGCTCATGAACTCACTCAAAGGGCTCAGAAGGGTACAAGAGTTCATCTTTACATTTCACATTGTCAAGGCATTAAGACAATCACAGCAAACGTACATTGTGTATTCATTCTTTACCGTATCTGTAAAATCACCAGGAGATCTGTTTGCAATTCATTGTAACATACAAAGTATTGATCAAGGTACCGGCAGTAATTCAGTTTAGGTAAGAGTCATGCATTAACAAATTTCTTTTCTTTCAAAAGTGGATTAGTTGAGCTGTGGAAGTCCATCATTGCTCTTGTGATCAAATGAACGTGAATCAAGAATTATATAATATTGTAGCGATCCTGCAGTTTACATTGCACTGTAAACTGTTGTTTAGTCAGGATGATCGTTTTGCTGCTCCTGATGTGTGTGTGTGTGTGTGTGTGTGTGTGTGTGTGTGTACAAGATAGGGAGAGGGCAGAGGGGTGTGAGACAGAGGTGAGCGTGAATGTGCATATGTGGTTGGAGAGTGTGCGCGTGAATGCGACCCGACAGTCTTTAGACGTTGTTGGCTCGTGTTTGTTCGGTCTTCGTTTTGGCATGGTTATGGCTGACAGTAACCCCATTCTATTTTGTTGAGCCATTAAAACGACAGAGCGTTGACAACGTCTCCTGCCTCATTCTTTCATCCAGCTGGACGTTACAATATTTATATCAATATTTGATGTTAATCTGCCTTTGACCTCTGATGAACCTCTGAGTCTGTCAGTTTCTCAGCTCAACATGGTTTTTTTCCACTCAAATATGAGTAGTAAGAGTGCAACAGACAACCCAAACTATTTTAGCAAATCCAATAGAATAGAGAGCAACTAATTGGTTGAAACACAATTCTCATCAAAAGTACTGTAGTTTTAAAAAAATGTTTTTATTACAGAATCATTTTCAACACTAACGTTAAAATGATTTCAAAATAGCACATGTATCTTTATAGATAATAAAGTATACAAAAGTAATGATGATAGTCATTAAGGAGAATAAAAAAAAATGTTGTCCAACGTTGTTCCACAACAAAGAAGTCAAAGAACCGGTGTGCTTGGCATTTTGTCAAAGATCCTGTGTACCAGGGGATTTCTGTGGGACTCCCATAGGATGGGAGTAAATGTCACTATTCATCACACGAGTGGGACAGGACAGGAAAAAAAAAGTGTGCAGGATGGGTATCATAATAAAAGTGGGTAAATGCTTGCCATTCTGTTGTCTTTTTTCTTTGTTATTCTTTCTTGTCTGCTGTGCTGGCTGGTTGCTTGTTATCCCTGATGACAATATTACCACAACTAGACCAGTGTTTAGCCACTGTCAATGTCCTACAAAATAGTGTAATTATAAACATACATTTTCAACTTCGGGATTATGGGATTGAGGGACTGAGGACAGGAGTATTTTTGTTTTTCTTTTTTTGGAGTGGAATAGGATAGCAATGAAAATCCACTTCCCTGTCACCATCTACTTGTCATAATGCACAAAAATTAGGTACAATCTTTGCTCATTACATTCGTTTTCCACAGTGGAAAGGTGATTTTAATTTCCCCATTGTTCAATTTGGTAAATACTAATGACCTGAAATGACTACATGCCCTAACATAATATCTAATGCAACGACGTCAGTCAAGTACTGCCTGTGCGTTTCGGCTACTTCCACCCCGTGTGCTCCCCTGGGGTGGAAGTGGCCGGAAGGTGCAATTAGGTGTGAAATGATGCGTAGTGATGCGTAGTGCTCTAACAAGACACTGGTTGTTATAACTACTATAAACAATGACTATTAACAACAAATTAACCTTCAAGCATCAAGCCCTCCTTGTATCTCGACCTCCGTCTTGACAATCCGACAGCCTTGCTATCCGACATAAAAGAGAGTTTTACATTTAGCGTTGGATTATCGAGTCACAGGGGCCGCAAGGTGGCTCGGTGGTTAGTTGCCTCGCAGCGAAAAGGTCGCAGAAAGGCCGGTGGGGGCACCGGGATCTTTCTGCGTGGAGTTTGCATGTTCTCCCCATGCAGCATGGGTTCTCTCTGGGCTCTCCAGCTTCCTCCCATGTTGCGGTTAATTGGTAACATGTTGAGGTTAATTGATGATTCTAAATTGTCTGTAGGTGTGAATGTGAGTGTGCTTGGTTGTCTGTCTCTAAGTGTGGCCCTGTGATAGACTCCAGCTAGGATGTATTATTGAGTCACGACTATATATATATAGTTCCCAAAAACTGTGGTCTAATCACTTGTGTGATCCCGTGACTGTTTCATTTGTGCCACCAGCACTTCATGTAAAACATGGAGTGTTTATGAAAAGAAAGTACAGATTTCTGCTAATGTCAAAACCTGCCTGGCAGACAGACTGTTCTGCAAGGGTTTTTTGATCGCACTGAATTCAGTGCTACTGCCAGTGTCATAAATAATCATTTATAACTTGTGAGGGAAGGTGGAAAAAGAGCATGATACATGGCCTGATTAAGACATTGCTTTGTACTTACAGGACATATGTCTATACAGGCAGGACAAGGACTTAATGGATTAGTGTCAGCAGTGTCTGTTGTGTCTTTAAGCCACCACGATGCCTGTCAGTCGAGGTACCTGGATGGCAGAGTAGACATCTGTAGACCTGTTTTTATTACAAATGCATTTCGTCAGCTGTGCAACAGCATCATTACTGTTTTCCTGGTAAGAAACAAAAGATACAACCTTTGTAACATTTTTTTTTTTTTTGCAAATTTTACTGGGATTGTATGGCCATAGTAAAACAGATTCAGTACTTATTCGTGCACGTGATCGACGGACTGTGGCTAACCATGAAAAGCCGAGGGAACCCTGTCTGCCAAAAAACACACTCCAAAAACCATCTTATAAGTTGTAATATCTACTCAGTGAATGATTTAAAAAAAAAAAAAAACAACAAAAAAACATCACAAATGACAATTTTTTGTGGGTTTCTCTTAGATTTGTTGATGTTTTTTCTTTTTTAAATTTTCTTACTCCCAATTTACTATTGTACATCATCTCAGATGTAAGATAATAAACATACCAATAATACTGGGAAATACCATATGTAATTTATTTTCACATTTATTGTAATTGTGATGCCCCCTGGATTGTGTTCAGTGGCAATAGCTTTTCAGGTCAGGTGTACTACTATCTGATACTGCATGCTGGGTCAGGATTGTGGTGCCAGCAGAACAGCTAATATGACCTTCTCCCTCAGCAAACTAATGAACTTGTATTCCAAGAAAGAAGTAGGGAATATAATTTCTACAGAAAAGTTTGGACTATAATAATTTTGGATCTTAAAACTAATCCCAATTATAAACCCAGGCTAATTCTCAGTAAGATGATAACAACATAATGTCCTCAATGGAGTATTTTCTTTCTCTTTCCTTCTATATTCATCTCACTTCTTCTAGTCATTTCCATATCCCACACAGACAAACAGAAATCTTTCTCATTAGTCTATTTCTGTTCAGTCTCTCCTACTTAGACAGTCACCTCTCTAACAAAGATTCACCTTTCGGGAGTGATTCATCCCAAAATTAACAAGCAAGATTCCTTTCAGTAGAACTGTATATATCCTTAGTGGGAAATGTGTGTCATGTGTGAATGCAGCCATTTCAAATGCTCAGCTTTCCAATTATAGTACATCCCGCTTAACTGATGCTTATTAATTCCTTCAAACTCATTATGGCATGCAAAATAGGGCTCTCCCATGAGATGAATACTAATGAAAGTAGAAACTTCTTACTGGTTCAGCTGTTGTCAGAAGTCTTTCTGTTTAGATATATTTTTTAGCCTCCAACAGACAAAATAAATCTACCTGCATAAAGAACATTGCTAAAGATTTCACTGGTGAAATCACTCTAAGGAAGCATTGATCAGAGTCAGCCTGTTCAGTCTTAATCGCCACTGACGAGAGGGGACCTGCAGTACTTGTGAAATTGTGTGTCCAGATTACATCTGGACTTAAAGGTGCTGCAGAGTGCTTTTAGTTGGAGTAAATAAAGCACGGAGTTGGGGTTACCTCTGACTGACACTGAGCCAGCAGGGCCTGGCCATAGGGCTAACCTAAACAAAACACTTCATTCTCTCACCATTCCTCTTCACTGCTTCCCAAGGGCTTGATTGATTGATTCACTGGCCAATCAGAGTACAATGATCACAGAACCCCCATTCCCCCCACCTCTCTAGGCCTGCTCCTAGTCCATTCATCTACTGGCTGTCAGAAGTATTCACTGGAGGGCTGTAGCTGTGAAGGCCCACACTTTTAAAATACGTCACTGGCTTTCTGAAAAGACAAGCGTTTTACAGGGCTTCATATTGAAGCATTCTAGTGTCTGAATCTTCCCTGGATCAAGTTGTTTTTCCTGTCATGAGGATAATGGTTATAAGAATATTAAAAGTTTGCTTAGTCATAATTTCATTGTCAGATTTTTTTTATTTTCTTCATTGAAAATGTTGGCTGTCGAACACTTCCATGGCTTGGATGTCTGGTTGAATGTTCAGAACAAATGTGAACAACTTGATTATGAGTTTTATCTATTTATTTATGAGTCATATACTGTATATGAAAGCCTGCACACAAAAGAAAGCATATGAAAAGCAGTCCAGTACTGCTTCAGAACATTTCAATAATAATTGTCCAATTCCCAAGTTTGTCTTTTGAGCCAGCATGATGTATTTTGCCTCAAAATTTGCTCCCAATCTTATTAAAG
>NW_007577893.1:532180-534333 GCF_000690725.1 Stegastes partitus
TGAGGATGAAGCGGTGTATAGATAATGGATGGATGGATAGCTTGTGCTGCTAACATTGATCTTAAGCTATATACTTAGTAAACATTTCACGGTTTAATCAGTACATTGTGAAACACTCGGAAAAGGAAAATGAGGATATCAATTTCTAGAAAACCTTCCAATGTGTAAAAATCTCATTGAGCCAGCAACCTCCTTTCATCACAACTCTCTTGATTACTACAATTTTTACAGTTCTACAATTTCATTTGACAGACACTTTTATCCGAAGCAATGTACGAGGTGTGTCAGAAAAGTTCCAGGACTGGTGTCACAAAAGCTATATTTCAAAGTTAAACTACAAACTACGAATTTTCCCTTCGAGTCGTGGTGTTTTAGACTCCACTGCATGCTCCTCGTTGTTTAATCCTTACATACATACATATATGTATATATACGTTCTTTTAAAAGTATAGTTTTCTTCTCTTTCAAACTGATTCTAAAATGTTTTAGATCAAAAGCCATTTTTCTTCTGAAAACACAAGTCTGATGGGGGTACTTCTTTTGTCTTTAATTATTGGTGTGACAGAGAGCTCCATGTAATTATCACGATTGCATGTTTTCAGTTTAACCCCTGACACTTACTAATCACATGTCTCCTTCTTTGACAGGGGGGATATTTGAGTCCATTGAAAGCGGCCCATCTGGTGCTGAGGAACTTGCCTTTAAATTTGCTTTGAACACAATCAACAGGAACAGAACCCTACTGCCAAACACCACGCTGACCTACGACATCCAAAGGATAAACATCTATGACAGCTTTGAAGCCTCCAGGAAAGGTATTGATGTGTATTTTGGAACTCTGCATCAAATGTCTGAATGCTCTTCATTTCCAAAGGGGGTGAACTTAAAAAAAACAAAAAACAAAAAATTAAATGTAAAATAAGTGATTGCATAAGTATTCACCCCATTTAAGGTGACTCACCTAATGCAACACCGGTGCAGCAAACTGGTGCTAAAAGTCACATAATTAGGGAAATTAGAGATCATCTGCGTCCAGTGAATGTATCTTAAGTGATTGGAGTATAAAGACACCTGTATCTGGAAGGTCCAGTCACTGGTGAATCAGCACCTCTGGCTATAGCAACTCCATGAAGATAAAAGAAGACTCCATGCAGCTCTGTGAAAAGGGTTTTGAAAAGCACAAGTGGAGATAAGTCAAGACAATTTACAAGTTACTGCATACCTTGCAGATTAACAGTGAAAGAAATGGAAGGAATATGGTGCACGTGTAAATCTGCCCAGAGCAGGCTGTCCTCAAAAACTGAGTGATCATGGAAGACAAATATCAGTGAGGGAGGCTACCAAGACACCTATGAATCATCTGAAGGAGTTACAAAAACTTCAAATGTTGCCTGTTCTTCACAAGTCAAAGCTTTATGGGAGAGTGGCAAAGAAAAAAACAATGTCCAAAGAAGTTTATATTAAATGTAAATTGTAGTTCACCAGAGGGTATGTGGGACATTCTGAAGTCAACTGAAAGATTCTTTGGTCTGCTGAGACCTAAATTGACCTTTTTGGCCATCATACTAGTCACTGTGTTTGTCAGACAACAAAAACTGCACATTGTCACAAACACATCATTCCCTCCATGAAGCATGCTGGTAGCAGCATCGTGATTTGGATGTTTCTCAGCAGCAGGCCCTGGGGGGGTTTGTAAAGGCAGAGGGTAAAATCAATGCAGCAAAGTATAGGGAAATCCTGGAAGACAACCTGATGCAGTCTGTAAGAGAACTGCAACTTGGGAGGGAGAAGATTTGTTTACTAGTAAGACAGTGACCCAAAGCATAGAGCCAAAACCATACAGAAATGCTTTCATGACTGGCCCAGTCAGAGCCCAGACCCTAATCTAATTGGAAATTTGTGGCTGAGATTAAGCACTTTTGCAAAGAGGAATGAGGTAAAATTGCAGTGTCCACCGATCCAACAGTAATTGTGGCCAAAGGTGCATCTACTAAATACCGATGGGGGTGAATACCTCTGCAATCAATTATTTTATGTGTAATATGTTCATTTAGTTGACATTATTAATCTGTTTTTACTTTAAAACACACACGCACATGCACACACACACACACACACACACACACACACACACACACACACACACACACACA
>NW_007577893.1:534382-638272 GCF_000690725.1 Stegastes partitus
TTTTAAGTGTGTACATATGCACATATGCTATGCCATAGCTGTTTTGCATTGCAAAAAGAGTCCCCAGGCTTGCGATTTGCAGTGGCTTAGATTGTGACAATTATAATCAGACGAGGGAGAAATGGCTGAGCACTTCAAATGTAAACAGAGAGAATTGATTGGTTCCAGGTAATGACTCAGCGGCAGTAATTCAAAGACCTGTTTGGCCCCTCGAGACAGCCAATAAAGTGCTATAATCTATCAGTTTTGTGTGTGCATCAGGCTGACATTTCAAGTCTCTTATCAATTACGGGCCATTATATCCTGTCTTAGTGATTTACCCAACTCCCTTATATCAAATAAGGTAATTAGGGTGCACAGTCAAGCTAATACAAAGATGTGCAGCTGTTTGTATGTGTATGATGTGTCACCCAAATGCAGTTTAACAAGAGCAGGCTCAAAGTTATCTCAGCCACACCTTTAGCATTATTTTATTGAAATGTAACATACTCCAGGTTGTGTAATTGATACCAGTTGATATCTAAATACTGTACAATATATGCATATGTGAGATATACATCTTTATGAAATTAGTGGTAAAAAATATGTAGAAATTTGATCCCAGTTCATTTCAGTGGTGCTGGATGGAGTCAGAGTCAGGACTTATTTTTTTAATGAAACTGGTTAATGCAAAGGGCATCCTCATGCTGAAACAGTAAAGAGAGAAGTAAAACTCAACACAGTATTTTTGCCATAAATAAATGCACGTTTGCATTTGTTTGTTTTGTCTGTCAGTCTTGGCTAATACAGTACATTCTTAGAGACCTTTTATTCCTGGTTTTATTACATTTGTCAATCATTTAGCATGTGTTTGCCCTTCTCTCAGTACATTCCATTGCCATTGATTCTTGTGAGGTTACAGGTCTTGAAAAGGAGCTTACAAATATACAACTTAACAATAAAAGGTCCAGCAATGTCCTAACTAAATGATTCAAATATTAACAAATATCAGTCAAACAGGGGAAGATGCATGCATGTGCTTTTCAGTGGCAAATCAACATTTAGTGATATAATAGCATGTCTAGCAGATTTAATTACCACATCATTTTATGGCCAACCCCAATATTAACAGGCAGTTACATACACGAAATGCCTTTATTGCCAACATCAAGAAAGGGTGCAAGTTATACCTACATTTAGTAGTCTCCTGCAGCCTCTTGCAGTTTTGACTAACTCTACTTAAGGGATCAGATCCCCAACCATGGACCAGTGGTTGATGATGAAACACAGGTCATTATGAACATACTACATCCTTGTAGGCAGACCTACGTTTCTGTACAACTAAACTGCATTTTTAATTACGCTGTGACGCTAATGAATTTTCCCCCAGATTCTGTTTGCTTGTGTCACAGATACATTTCTAAGTAACATATCTTTGAAATTCATTGTATAACTGTCACTTGATATGGGGTGGATAGTTTCCATTCGGTAATCCAGAAAATGGAGGGAAGCTTTATTTGAACGGGTTATATTTTAACCCGACAGAACCAGGCTCAGGAAAGGCGACCATCTGCCTCGACCGGTTGGTTGAGAGTGGGAATGAGGGGGTGGGGACAGCAAGACAGCAGATGGAGAGCAAGCAATAGAACAGAACAATAAATATAAATATTTTGGGGCTTGGTGAGGCCAGCGGCTACAAATCAGAGATGTGAAGCTCCGGATCCAGAGATGTTCGCAGAGAGAACCAACACAGGACCTCAAGGGTAAGAGAGAGTTAGGGATATGTAATGGTGGTTAAAACTGTATGGAAGGAAGAGAGAGGAGAGGAGAGGAGAGGAGAGGAGAGGAGAGGAGAGGAGAGGAGCTCAGTACATCATTAGAATCCCCCGGCAGTCTAAAGCTACAGCAGCATAACTAAGGGACAGTTCAGGTGATCCTGAGCAGTTCTAACTATAAGCTTTATCAAAGAGGAAAGTTTTAAACCTAACCTTAAAAGTAGAGAGGGTGTCTGCCTCACAGACCCAAACTGGGAGCTGATTCCACAACAGAGGAGCTGATAACTGAAGGCTCTGCCTCCCATTCTACTTCTGGGACCTCTGGGAACCACAAGTAGACCTGCAGTCTGAGAGCGAAGGGCTCTGTTAGGATGATATGAAACAATACGGTTTTTAAGGTAAAATGGAGCTGGTCATTAAGAGTTTTATGTGTGAGAAGTAGGATTTTAAATTCTATCCTGGATTTTACAGGGAGGCAATAAAGTGAAGCTAATACGGCACTAAATATGGTCTTGAGCATGATTAGGTTCATTTTGTCGACTCTGAGGTTTCTTTTTTTGTCAGACAATGAGTATTTTTTTAGATAGCAGCTGTTTTCACCTTTGACATGTTTTGACTGTCACTTCAGTCTTCCTCAGAAAAGTTACTGACGTCTGTGGTGACGTGTCTTTATCAGCGAGTGGTTTGCTGGAGGTGTGACCCGCCTGGCAATCTGTCAGATTTGCCTGACGGGCCACGCCTCCTGCCGCCCAGTGGTCTCTGCAGGAGAGTGTCCCATGTGTGGGACAGCATGAATGCCCCCTCATCACGGTTCATGGTGTCTTTGGCTCGCCTCTTGACTTCTATGGCCTCCTTGATCCAGTGTTTAAATTTGTTGCCCTCCGATGGGATGATTTTTGTTTTTGTCTCAGTCTATGATGTGGTTGTTTCTTTTGCAGTGGTCTGATATGGCTGATTTTAGGTTCGCCTGTTCTGCTTTTTCTTTTTGTGATCTTGTGAGTCGTCCTGATGTTTCCTTTTCGCATTCTTTTTTATGTTTGTTTTTTCTTGTGTGGAAGCTTCTCCCTGCCTCTCCTATGTATGTTTTTCCACATCTTTGGCATGGGATTTCATATATGACGTTGCATTTTTGGTCCGTGTGTATTTCGTCTTTTGGGTGTACTAGAAGCTGACGAAGTTTTGAGTGTGGTTTTACTATTACACTGATTTTGTGTTTTTTCAATGTCCTCTGTATGCGCTCACTGATCCCCCTGATGTATGGTATGGTCACCATGTCCATGTTATGTTTCTGTGTTTCTACCTTGATTTATAAACATCCAAAGCATGATCAGCAGTCGTGATCAAACTCTCATCAAGTACATCACTGTTTATTGTTTCTCCCTCTGAGTTCTTCACTTCAGTCAATTGTGATTGGAAGAAAATATCAGATGATCCCAAAAATCAATCATAACATGGACATGGTGACCATACCATACATCAGGGGGATCGGTGAACAGGATATTCCTGATTTTTACAATATTACTATTATTGTTTTTACTTTATTATATATACAGTCGTGACTTGATAATCCAGCCCTTAACAATCTGACAACCTTGCTATCCGACAGGTTTTTTTTTAAAAACAAACGGAACCCATAATAAACAGCCTTAACATACCAACAGCCTGGGATTCCAACTCCGACATGACATTTTATGTCACAAATAAGGATAACAGAGTATTATCTGACTGAACAAGCCCACAGATTGGCTACGTTCAGACTGCAGGACTTAATGCTCAATTCTGATTTTTTTTGTGAAATCCGATTCCGTTCACATTTCCAATTAAATGTGACTTGTGATCTGCTGTGTGTACTTCACATGACGCAAAAGTGTCCAGCATGTGCAGAAGAGGACACAGTGACGTCACACGCAGCGAGCGTGCTCAGTGTTTGTGGAAGTGAACACGGATGATAATGGTGGAGCATATCTTGCGATTTTACTTTTTTTTTCATTTAAAGTTGTAGGGTAGGAAATTATTATTATTGTTAATAACAAGTGTTTCCACCATGAAACAAATGATTTCATTAATTGAAATTATTAAAACCAACCTTTGAATTATTTGTCCAGCGATATAATCTCAGAGTCAGCACAATAATTCTAATAAATTGTTTATTCTTGGTGATCAGTCAAGAGTGTTTTATAATGTTAGGGAATTAACTTCGAGCTCAGGTAACTATACAGATCGGATATGTAAATGAAATAAGCTATAGAAAACACAGGAAACAACTGTATACACACACACAACATTTATTACTAACTAAAACAAACAAACAAATAACAACAACATAAAATATAAAATACAAACAATGATGAAAATGCTGATTGAGAATATGAGAGTGAGAAACCGAATGTGGAACAGAGTGGTGGCTTGGAGACTTAAAAGTCTTGTCACCCAAAGCAGCACATAACTGTTAAATTTGGGAATATTTGTTTGAAGGCCAATTGTAATTATGAAACACCCGTTTAGAGGTAGAAGCTCGATACTTGCAGTTTCCTTGGCGGGTACAACGACGTCTGGAGTTGGGGGCAGACGTGTCCTTCAGCTTCAGTTGGATCAGAGTGTGGCAGTTGAAGTTGGTAACAAATAGAGACCAAAGTGGGAGATTCTGTGACTGGTAGAAAATCCCCGGTAGAAAATCCATGGTCTTTCAGGTGAAATGTCTTTTAATAGTAAAACTACTGACCAATCACAAAGAGCTCCCCTCCCAGAGGGGCTGCTAGATACAACGCCCCTGTATCACAGAGGGGTCGTACCGAGGGTCGAGTTTTGTTCTGAAAGTAACAATGTTACTTTAGAACTATATGTACTTATAATTATACAAAGCTAAACCTGCTGCAAATAAATACATCAGATTTAGGGGATCACAAAGAATCTAAACATGATATATTTATCTGTCATGGTTACCAAGATAATTCAGTACTAGGATATATGATTATGTAACAAGCTGATAAATTAAAGAAGGACTTATCCAACTGTAATTAAGCTTTGGGGCATTTATCAGGATATGATATACTTTAACTAGGGCTGGACCCAAATAGCCGACGATTCGTTCGCTGTGCTGGAATTGGGATATCAAACTTGATCTCTGAATATCCCTGCTGCCGCGAAAACAGAGCCGTCACCGATAACCCAAACAAAACTGGTCTCAGTAGCCGAATGCGGACTGTGTGTCACGTCCCCTCCAGCCCGTCGGAGCCTCACCACACGGCACCCCCGAATATTCGGGATATTCGTCATTAATTGGGACCGAATGTCCGGAGATCAGAAATTGCTATTTGGACCAGCCCTAACTTTAGCATTTAACAACACTTAAACTAACATATGATATTAAAGCACATTAAAGTCCACTGGTGTTTTCTCCCCATTGTTCACGCTGCATTCCTTAGGGAGGAGGGGAGAGCCATAAAGATCACCCAGATGTCTGTTCTCCACATAGCCATTTGGTTAGTCAGGCTCTCCTTGAGTGTCCCTTTGAAGCTCTGGTGGTGTGATCCGTTGATATACAACTTTCTAGGCTCTGCAACGAAGTTGTCAGACCCTGGCTCCAGCCAAGTCTGCAAAGCTGATCTACACACACTTATGACCTGCAGGAAAGTCCTGTGTCCCACAGCATGTGAATGTGAGCTGGAAAGTTCTGTCTTTTGGGCAGCTGTGTCTATTCATATCCTACAAAGTAGTTGTCCAACCGGAGCCAGCACATTTACAACCTAATCGCCATGGTTGTGGTGGTATTCTATCTCGACCTCCGTCTTGACAATCTGACAGCCTTGCTATCCGACATAAAAGAGAGTTTTACATTTAGCGTCAGATTATCGAGTCACGACTGTATATCTTTTCTATATATCCTCATTTTTGTATTCTATGCTTGCATTATTCTTTTTATATGTGTATTTTTATACTTATGTTTGCACGATTTCTTCTGTAATTTTTTCTTACTAGTATGTGTGTATCTCTGTGTACTGCTGCTGACAACACTGAATTTCTCCACTGTGAGATAAATCGAGGCATATCTTATGTTATTATGTAGATGAAAGAAGGCCGTCCTACAAACTTGTTTTATATGTGTATTGAATAACGTCCTGGTCAAAAATAACTCCAATGTTCTTTACAATAGAACTGGAGGCCAAGGCAATGCCATCTAGAGTAGTTATCTGGTTCGATACTGTGTTGCTGAGGTGTTTAGAGCCAAATACAATAACCTCAGTTTTTTTCTGGATTTAACTGAAGGACATTACAGGTCATTCAGGCCTTTATGTCCTTCAGACATTCCTAGAGTTTGACAAACTAATTGGTATCATTTGGCTTCATAGATAAATATAGCTGGGTGTCATCTGCATAACAATGGAAATTTATGCAGTGCTTCCTAATAATATTGCCTAATGGGAGCATGTACAAAATAAATAATATTGGTCCTAACACAGAACCCTGTGGAACTCCATAACTAACTCTGCTGCGGGCGGAAGAACCATGATTAACATGAACAAACTGGAATCTGTCTGATAACTATGATGTAAACCAATTTAGTGCTAATGTGTTAGTGTTAATTTCTTTGTAGAAAATCACATAATTGTCTTGCAACAGCTTTTTCAAGAATTTTAGAAATAAAAGGGAGGTTGGATATGGAAGTAGGCTTTTTGAGCAGTGGTTTTATTATAGCTACTTTAAAAGCCTATGGTACATAGCCTGTTAATATACAGAAGTTGAGGATATTTATTACTGCAGTAATAATTAAAGGAACTATTTCCTTGAACGGTCTAGTTGGGATGAGGTCTAACAAACATGTTGTTGGTTTAAAATAATTTTCTATTGACGTAACCTCTGAGAGGCTTGGTATATACCTCAATTTATTCAAGTGTTTTTGGTACCTAAACCTAACCAAACAGTCACTGAAAATAAAACTTATTAATTAATTTATTTTTTTGGCCTTTATTGTATCAGACAGTTGAGAGAGAGACAGGAAAGTGGGGGAGAAGAATGGGGGAAGGACTTGCAATAAAGAGCCACAAGCGGGCTTCCAACCCATGGCCACTGCGTTGCGGACTATAGCCCCTGTACATGGGCCGCTAGCTCAACTAGTTGAGCTATAGTGGCGGCCCTGAAAATAAAACTTAAACTAAAAATAGTTCAGTGAAAAATCTATGCCACCATCAACACCAAAAGCAATATCCTCATACAAATTTTTTGGTCTTCTGTGGGTCTACTATGTCATTCAGTTACCCTTCCGGAATAAAATATAACTGAAATCTAAGAAATGAGAATATAGTTTAGCTGTATAGAACCATTAATTTATGATTGGCAGTATTGTGGGAGACGTATGCTAACTACTTAAATTTTTCCCCTCTCTAGCTTGTGACCAGCTTTCTCTTGGGGTGGCAGCTATATTCGGTCCCTCACACAGTTCCTCAGCCAATGCAGTCCAGTCCATTTGCAATGCCTTGGGGGTCCCGCACATCCAGACCAAGTGGAAGCACCAGGTATCTGACAACAGAGATGTCTTCTACGTAAGCCTCTATCCAGACTTCTCCTCCCTGAGCCGGGCTATCCTGGACCTGGTCCACTTCTTCAAGTGGAAGACGGTCACTGTGGTTTATGATGACAGCACTGGTAAGACCACCAACACTTCATCTGCCTTTGCTGATATATATATATATATTATATTCATGCATGTTTTTGTGATTTATACCGATTGTTTCTTCTCTTAGTTTTTGATTGCTTGATTGCTTGCTTGCTTGATTGATTGATTGATTGGTTGATTGGTTGATTGATTGATTGATAAAATGATAGTGTGTGAGCATTAACTGAGGTTAATGGAATTATTTATTTTTTAGGTATTTGGTTACAGAAAAAGTATTGCACAGAATTGTATTATTGACCTAATGATGCCATGACATTACAAGGGTTAGGGTTCAGAACAAGTCAGACACTCACCAAATTATCAAGACAGTTGAAGTTAAACTTCAAAAGTCAGTTTCATGGTGGAACAAAAGGAAAACTAGCACTAAAATCAATAGGCTTTATCCTGACGCTGAATTTTAGTACAAAATACTGACCCAATACATTCACTAGATGTTGAGATATGTATAGATATTAAAATACACATTCGTTATTATAAACTCGGTAAACATGATCTTCTTTCAGTGTACTTTTGTCTTTTAATTAATTTCAGTTTTTCTAAAGCTGACAATTACATTAAATACAAATGATTTCAACTATAACCTACACGAATGTGGATTAGCAGATTGCAGCTTTTGCCTCTGAACACTTAAGTATTGTTGGTATTTGTAGATTGTAAAGTCAGAAATTATGAGACAGCAGAATACATTATTTTCTTGTTACTCAGGAAGGAAACCTTATACAAACCTTGCTATTGTTGCAGTTCAGGTCAGCGGGTGTCAAATAAGCCAGCAGGCTTGGTACATGTACCATATGCCAGAGGTCAGGGCGTGTGCCAGCCTGAAAACAGGCTGCCAGGTCTCTCAGAGCTCCATCCAACAGACACACTGGGACCAGTTTGGCCTGGATCCCAGCACTGGAGTGCTAGTTCACTGTATTTAACATTCAGGCCACCCAAGACCTGCTGTATGGTGTCATATGGTAAATGCATGTGCTAGATTACAAACAAGCAATCAGCCATATTATTTGGGAAATCCACAGATAACAATGTCAAATATTTCAGAATACAAACTCTTTTATTGTCTCTAAGAGTCATTTCTGTTCAAATATCCAGGGATGAAGCAACCAGTGAAAATAAAAGTCTTGAGTCAGTCAGACAGACATACAGTATGCTGACAGCTGTGGGAAGTAACTAAGTACGTCTGATCAAGGGCAGAGAGATTGTAGCCCAATCACATAAGCAGTTGTGTAGCTCAAGGCTCAAGGTGTTTACTTTCTTTGAGTGTACTATAAGCCATTTTTTAACTTTAGACATTTTGACATTTCACAGCAGGAAGAGCACATGTATTTAGCACAATAAAAAAAAATAAATCCTGAATTCCATGTAGCCACTTCAGTATAGTGGTATTGTTCTTGCTGAGTCTTTGTATCAGTCATTGCCTAATGGGATACTTCAACTGAACAAAGCTATCATTTATATGAGTTACACCTGTGCCTTTGCTACCATGATTAATGCAATTGTAGTTACAGCCTTGAAAACATATAATGGTCTTATAAAATATGATGCATTGTTAGAAAGTTAAATGCCCAACTGCTTGAAGGGGAGCCTTGTGCATAATTATATAATTTGAATACCTAAAATCATGTAGTACTTTAAATATTTTTACATTGTCAACCACATTCTTTTTGTCACTTTTACACTGGTAGTCTTCACAACAAATGTGGTCTTAAGTGACATTTATTTAAGTATAAATTTCTGCAGACGAAAGCCTGGCCTAAGTGAGTGGAGCATCTCAAAATTAATATGGTTTCCAAATGGAACAGGCTAGTTAGTAAGGAGGCTGGTACCTGAAATGGAAATTCTTCCCAGGATGATCATAAAAGCCAACAGACAAATCTGTGGAGTTGGTCACCCCTGGCTAATATTGCAAAGGGACTAAATTATGCCAGATCAACGGTTGTTTAACTTACAGTTTTAAAGGGTTTGCTACTCCTGATTAACTACTAACTTCTTAACTATCTGGCTGTTTGGTTGGCTATCTGGAATACCAGACATTTTGCTCAACCGTCTTGCAGTTCAAGCAGTGTAAGTTGCCAAGGAATGCATTGTGTGTATAATGTAACACACTGGCTGAAAGTAAAATGTTTTTTGTTTTTGTTTTTTTCTTACTGTTAAACATGTTGGCATCTTGTTTAAAGAGAACTTTGGTGGAAATGTCAAAGGACAAACCTATTTTATTGTGCCAGAACCCAAAATTCTCAAAGAGAAGCCTGAAAACTAAAAGCAGTATGGATGTTTAATGTGTGTGTAGGCATGTGTATGTGGAGAGGGTCGAAGGGTGGGGCTGCAGGTCTTGTAGGCACCTTAAGGGAGGAATTGATTGTCGCTGATCCCACCACCTCTGTTAATGAAGTTTGTAAAGTGGACATAGCTGGTTCACTATGGGGTTAATAATGGCTTGATTTTCTGTCTTGGTGATCGGAAATTAGATTCTGCCTCGACCTCCAAACAGCTTTACCTTGTCAGTGTCACCATATACACAGGTGACTTGATAGTGAGGGCAGATAGCATTGATGGTGGACACTGAGGGCAAACAGAAATCAGATCTGAATGCAGTTCTTGAGCAGGCCCTTGCAAGATTGTACGCGTTATGTATTCCTATTGGTAAGTACGTCTCTTTGCCAACTCAAAGTCAGTGAAGCTGGATGTTTCTATTCAGTAGATTCTCATAGCCTCTTCCCTTGACCCCCTATTTGCTGTTCTCAACAATGTCATTTTTTTGGGAATGGGTTATAAAAGGGGTAGGAAATAATATCTCTCTTTGAGCTGTTTTTCCGCCAAGCGGGGAGCAAACAAGCAAATCAATAACCATAATGGGACTCCTCTAACGGCTCAACTTTATAATAGCAAAAGTGAGATGGCAGCAGCATGTGTTATAGCTTTCCCAGCGAGCCATAACATCCATACAACTACCTGGAACGCTACTGCTGCTATTACAACTGCTGCTGCTGCAAAGTTTGATTAGGCCATAAGGGACAACACACTACTATACAATAAAAGACAGTCTCAGGAAGAACTGCATCTTTCTGCTGTTCACATTATAGACTTCATACCACCATTTGTCCTCAACCAAACAACACAGTCTTTAATTATACCATGGCTGCTGCTGTTGTGTTTCAGATTAGAGAATGATTCACTTTGGGAAAAACTGGAATAAAGAAAGTATGCGGGCATTGGAATAAAGTATGTGGACACAATATCACTGATAGCAGTAGACTTGCAATTAAAAGGAAATTGGTCAGAAACTATTTGTATACTCACATGGCTGTAGATACTACAGTGCGCGTTGTGTCCATTTTTATATTTATTAGGCCGATTTTGGCCTTTTTTTTTTTCTTTCTTTTGCTTTTTTCCCTGTTTTCTTTCACTAAATAAAGCCAGCAGATAAATACAAAAGAGAAAGAAAGCCAAACTAATTCACCCTATCATTGTGTTCAAAACATGTATTCCTTTGTTTTTTTTCCCCTTTTATTTAGTGTGCTATTTAGCTGTTTCTTTGTGTGCATGTAAAAGGTCTACAAGTTTAAATAGCTATTTCCATGTCAAAAAGAAATGATCCTCGCCTACAGAAAACACTGCTCCTTCCCTGACTGAAACACCTCAGTTGTAGACTAAGGTCTTTGTTCCATTAGTATAACAGCATGTGACATAATGTCTGCTTAGTAACTAGTATGGCACAGACCCAAACAAAAAATGAGCACCTTCTTCATAGTCTGCCATTATTTTCCCACTAGAGCTACTTCTGGTAGTAATACGTCCTAATCATACACTCAGATCTGGAGTTATGATACACAACCAACGCTGTCATACTTTCGTCGGGCCAGCTGACCAACCAGAGAAGATGAGGGTTTTCGGGAGGGGGGCCCTTAGAGACAGCAAAAAAGACTTGTTTAGATAATGGTAAGAAAAGGTGCTGCAGAAATGTACAGAATGAAGCCTTGAATCAGTGTTTTGTGTCTTTTTCATAAATAGAGAATTTTATCTAATTATGATCTGATATTATTATTCCAGATTAGAAATTTTAGACTTTAAGATTTTGAAAAAAAAAATACGACATGAAATAAAAAGACGTACTACCAGAGGAGCCATCTGGTATCCCCACGGAAACATGGATATACTCAGCAAATCTGATGACATGCAAAGTTAAAAACCGAACCCGGGAAAGGGCCTTAAGAAACAGACTCTAAAAGAGTCTATGAAAAAAAAAGATTATATCCTTATGTACAAGTGGAGAGTTTTGGCCTAGGGTTTGGAACGGTAGAAGGTTAACAAGACCATTAGGAACCTTCCCCAATGAAGCATGAGTACAATATATTTTATAGTACATTTGTGATATTTAAGCCCGTTCACGCTTCCAATTTGTCACATACAGCCACTTTCTCAGGAACCCTTGGCATCACATTGAACGTACTGAGTGCCTTTAAGTTTCATTTTTCAACATGCAGGACTTTAATAGACCCATAAAAGTCTGTTAATGTCAAGAACAGATGCCATTATTCTGCAGCCAAATAATATTTGCTGGTCGCTCCTGTTTTTAGGCAATGACAAGCTTGCCTTACAACATATGGCAAGGGTGTCTTTTAAACTAAAATCACAATCTTTTCCAAACGTAAGTGAGTTTTGGTGCATTAACTTAACGAAGCACAGTGTGTAAATAACAAGTGAAAATGAAAATAACTACTAAGTGAAAACAAGACATGTCACAAAATGTAACTAAACTAGAAGGAAAAAGCAATTATTTGATATGGCATGAATGTTAGTCTCCTGGCTGAAAGTCCTGTGGCTTATGTGACTTGCCCTCCATCCTACTCATGATGCTTTTTGAAACTGGAAAAACTCCTATTTGTCTTTCTCTACCTGCTATTTCAATTAGTTTATTGGCATGAGCCATGTTTGTGAACTTTAAAGAAATCCTGGACAAGGAGCCTGGGTGAAGGAGAATCAAACTTGTTTTCTTCCTTGGCTTGAATTCAAGTATCAATGGTTTTCAGAGAAAGGAGAATGTTGATAGGAATAGGATTGATGCCTGAAGGAGACATGACAAGGGAAGGTAGGGTGCAAGGTCTTTCGGAGCTGAAGCAGGATTAGGTGTTTGGATTTTGATTTGGCTTTTCCCAGAGGGGCAGGATTTAATACGAGTGGACCACAGAGCACTTTGACAGATGCATGAGATGGCAGAAACATCATTGTCAGCTTCTGCACTACGTTGGCCAACTTTAGTGACAAGAATACAGCCTGACTCTGAGGACAGATCAGAATCCCCAGACACGATCAAAGGCAGAAGTTCAGTACAAATGCCAAGATATTGAGTTTTATTACCTGCATGACATATCTGTGAAGAGGAGATGAACTGTGGCAATAATTTGCAGATATGTAGAGGCCTGGTATTAGAACGTTGTGGTAATATAAAAGGCACCATTTGAGTGGCTTGACTGAAGTACTGAACGATTAGACAGAAAAAGGGCTTGTGACTTGCACTGGCTCTGTGACTGCCTGATCTACCGCAAAGCTCCATTAATGGTAAAATAAACTACTCAGCTTACAACTGCATACTGTCTAATTATTGTTTCTTTATGCATTTACTTGAACTGAATGCTATTTATACAACCCCTTAAATCATTTTGTAAACAATTCCACAGTTTGACACCAACCACAGAAGTACACATTTGCTTAAAGGTACTTTGTGCATACTGATGCTTAAAATTTAATTTCCTTCTACAGTCCCCATCCTCTAACTAATATTTTTATTTTTCCCTTGCATGTTGCAAATTAGTTCTCTTTCAACTCAAGATTCCAGTGTTTCAATAGTCCTGAATTAATAAACAGTTTGTCGGTGTGCTCGCAATCATTGGAAAAAGGAAAAAAGAAAAAGTTTAGAGCTTGCATGCTGCATGCATGCTCCAGGACACAACACAGGTGGCAATGACAGAAATAGTCGAAAGTGGCTTTGAACTGTTGCGTCATGCACCTTGCTCACCAGACCTGGCAATATCTGACTTCTGTTTCCCAATCTAAAACTCCCAAACTTGTGTGGTCGTTGTTTTCAGGGTGATTGTGAAGTCAACATGCTGTTGAGGAGTATGTGGAGGCTCAGGATGAAATCTTCTGTGAAGGGATAGCTAAGCTTTAACATCAGTGGACCAAGTGCATTAAAGTTCAAGGAGATTGTGATTAAAGATAAGGAGTAGCAGGAATAATGTCTCTCCTGTCATAGTCTCTACCGTTGTAAAATCTCTTGATCCAGTTTGGGGTACTCCCAAACTGGATCGAGAGTTCTTCTCCAAACAGGACATGCAAATTCTCCAGTTGCCCCAGAGGCATTCTAATCATTGCCAACTGCTTGCTCAGAGAAAGTCCAACGGCTGCTTTGGATTGTTGGGTTCTCTGTTTAAACTTGTAACTTGCACCTTACGATATAAACGCTGTGTGATGACATATGTTGTAAACTGTGCTATACAAATAAAATTGAATTGAATTGAATAAGATGATGATTCTCTTGGCGGGTTAAAATATGAGAAAATAAGTGAAAAATATAGAATTCTCATTCAATTATAATCTTACACATACTTTGCTTTGTTCAAAACAAACAAAAAAAAAGTGACCGTTTTATGATGCATGTATGTTACTCTGCATCAAAGTGAAGACCATCCTTCAAATCCAATACGATAGCAGTGGAAAAATATCAGGCTCACTATCAGTGTAAATTACTTCTTTCTGTTTAAAGCCTGATATCAGCAGTATCCTAAAATGGTCCCTGAGGTGGCAGAGAGAAGAAAAGTGATGGTGTAAAACCTACAAATCTTTCACTGTAACTCATCTCACAGTCATTTTAGTTTTGCACTATTGTTACTGTCTGTCAGCTTTTGGAACCTTTTGAAGGACTGACAACATAGTACAACACTTTGACCATACATAAAATGCATTTCTTTCTGAATGCTTTCCTTTAACTAAATGATGACTTGCAGAATGCAGACTCTATGGCCTGCTTTTATTTGCATGAGTGGGGACTGTAGTAGTTGATTAAAAGTCCGCCTCACAGCATGTTTACTTCAAGTAATATGGATAACTGTATGGTGCATTTCCAAAGTGGTCATTTGAGGGATGCACAGAAATGATTCGGGGCCATATCTCACAAGCAGAGTTAATATTTAGATGGTGAACATACCTGATCTCTTTTGAATTCTGATTGTTTGTTGAAGGGCATTAGAGAGGTGGAACCAGTAACAGAGACTATAGTAACAGTACTGCTGGTACATTACTCTTGACAGACAAGAGTCATAATTCATACATGATTATTAGTTGAAAAAACACATTTTCAAAGACTAAAAAATAAAGCTTGCACCTAATAACAAGAATGTATTCTTATGAAAAACAGGAACAATCTTGTCATACTACAAAAAAAATTGCAGTTTTCTTTCACTAATTTTAATTCCTCAACAAGTATTACAAGACAGTTTTACTGATCTTTCACATGAAGTTCAGTTTACTTGTCCTGGTGTCTCCTGGTTCAGTAGCTACTGTTCTGGGCGCTTACAGTCCATAAGTTATGGAGGATCTTCTCTCTGCCCCACTACCACTTCACAAAGGTGTCCCCCAAGGTTCCATACTGGGCCCAGCACTATTCAACATTTACATTAACAACATAACCCATGCTGTAGACAACGCCCACATTCATCTGTACGCCGACGATACCATTGTTTATACATCTAGCCCCTCTCTCAATGATGCATTGTCCAATCTGCAAACTGCATTCAGTAACATCCAATATGCCTTCTCTGACCTTCTGTTATCACTAAACACAAAAAAACCCAAAATGTATGATCTTCAATAAAAACCTCCCACAGATCCAGTCCCTAATTAACATCATCTCCTTGGATGGATCTATAATCGACTTCGTCAATAACTACAAGTGTTTAGGTATCTGGCTTGACCCCTGCCTCTCTTTTGAAACCCACATCAACTCTCTGCTCACTACAGTCAAAAATAGAATTGGTTTTCTGTATCGTAATAAATCCTCATTTACACAATCCGCTAAACACCTCCTGGTCAAAATGACAGTACTTCCGATTTTTGACTACGGTGACATACTTTAAAGATCCACATCAAATCCCTCCTCCATAAACTGGACACTATCTACCACACTGCCATCCGTTTTGTCACTGGTGCCTCCTTCACGACTCACCATTGCACTCTGTACAGCCTGGTTAACTGGCCCTCTCTTCACTCCCGCAGGCAAACCCATTGGTATTTGTTCATTTATAAAACTATCATAGGTCAAACTCCGGCATACCTACGTTCACTACTCATCACCCGTCACATCAGTTTTTCTATTCAAATCGACAACTCCTCCGTCTCCCCCTCCCCACATTAATTAAGATTAATTAAGAGCCGAGGTGTCATCCTTGACGGCAGTCTGTTTTTCAAATCTCATATCAATGATGTCACCCAGCCTGCTTACTACCGCCTACGAAACATTAATCGCCTCCGCCCCTCCCTCACTACCCACACAACTACTATCATTGTCCACAGTCTTGTCACTTTGCGCCTTGACTACTGTAACTCCCTTCTCTTTGGTCTCCCTCTCAAGTCACTCCATAAGCTCCAACTGGTCCAGAATTCAGCTGCCCGTATCATCTCCAGAACCCCCTCCATTCACCACATCACTCCTGTTTTTCATCAGCTCCACTGGCTTCCCATAAAATTCCGTATCGACTTCAAGTTCCTGCCACTTTCAATGCCATTCACCACCTCGCCCCCTCCTTATCTGTCTGACCTTATCCATGTCCATGCTCCCTCTCGCTCCCTCAGATCCTCTTCCTCTCTCCATTTGTCTGTCCCCTCCGTGCATCTCACCACCATGGGGAGCAGAGCTTTCAGCCGCTCTGCTCCCCGACTCTGGAAGTCATTACCAATGGAACTCAGGAACATTGATTCATTCACCCTGTTTAAATCCAAGCTCAAAACTCACCTGTTTACAACTGCTCATCCCACCTGAACACAATGGCTTTGTCTGTTTTTTAAACTAATTGATTACCTTGGTGTTTTGTTTATTTTATTGTGTTTTCTTTTGTTTCTGTAATTTGATATCTATTGTATTTGTTTTGTAAAGTGTCCTTGGGTGTCATGAAAGGCTCTTGTACTTAATTAAAATGTATTATTATTATTATTATTATTAGCATTATTATTATTATTATTAGGGATGTAACAAATACACATATTTATTTGCACCAAACCATTTGGTACAGGCCCTTTCGGTTCTGTACAGACGTGTACTGCAGTACGAAAATTTTAAGATGACCAAGAATGGCCAATGTACAGAATTGTTTTAGAATTGTGAAACTTTAAATCTCATGGTGCTCACAGTTGCCGTGGGCCTTCTCCGGCTCACACTTGCGCAGTATTGCGGAGCTAAAAACAAGTAGGAGTTTCCAGTGGACCACAGGATGTGACGGACTGTTTATTCTCCTGTCAGCGCTTCCTTATAAGCCCAGTCTGTATGGCTAGCGAGACTAATGCTAACAACAACAACAAGTCAGAGCGGGAAGACGCTCCGGTGTCATTAAAATCATTTGGGATCACTTCAATTTCCAGGTGAAGTCTGAAAAAGAAGAAAAACAAGCCGACAAGACGAAAGCCGTATGTCCACACTGTGAAGCTATGAAACTATGCATCCGGCAACATGTCAGACTTACACACTCATTTGAAAAGGCTGCATCCAAGTGTAACTGCCCACTGTGCTGGAGCTCTTGACTCCTTTCAGTCCTCACCGCTATCTTCTCAGTAATACATGAGGACGCTACAGTCAAGCTACATCACAGGAGTGGGCTTAGCGGAGCTACTGACAGATAAGTTCATAACCACGTTGTGACATTAACAATGACTCAGCATGTCTCCTGTTTCACTTTAACTCTCTTCCATGCGTCAGGACAACTGACGCGTGATTCGTTGCGTCGGTCATGCTTTTCATTTACGTTGTATTGCTAATGTTGTGCTAACCTGGCTAAGTTACTCCCTGTCTGTTTATGTCAGCAATAACATCGCTGTAGTTATGCCAACCTAGCATAGTGTTAGCTAACAGCTTAAAAGCCAGTAAGTAACTGCAGAAATAAGTGTAGAAAATATCTGAGAGTGCAGAACGACTGTTCATCACTCCGTCACCTGTTTCATGAGTTTATTTTTTTTAAATAATTCTGTTAAATTGCGGTTCAAAAGCAACATCTGATTTCCATTGGTAATTTTTTATGGAATTTTTATTTATAATTACTTTGTCAGATTCAAGTTATTTCTGTGATCATTGTGGGTTTTTCTTTCATTAACCGAGGCGTACCAACAATTTTGTCCACGTGTGTATTTATGTAGTGCCAATTCACAACACGTCATCTCATGGCACTTCACATAGTACGGGGAAGACCTTAGCAATTGCAAGCAAAGAACAGAGAACTAAACAATCTAAAGTTGCCGTCAAATTTCCTATGAGCCAGCGGGCAGGAACCAATGTCCTTAAGACATGGCTGGAGTTTGACTAACTGACATGTTTCATTTAGTTTTATAGATAAATATAACTGGGTGTCATCTACATAACAATGGACATTGATGTAGTGTTTCCTACTAACATTGTCTAAGGGGAGCATGTACAAAGTAAATAATATTGGTCCTACAGAATCCTGTGGTACTCCATGACTAACTGTGGTGTGAGTGGGACTACATTAACAAAACCAGAATCTATCTGATAAACATTATATACACAAGTTTAGGGTGGCTCCAGTCTCTCCATAGGATGCTGTGATCAGCTGTATCAGATGCAGCACTGAGATCCAGCAGAACAAGTATAGAAACTATTCTAGTGTCTGAGGCTGAGCATTCTAAATCCTACATCATACAGCTTATAGAATGGCAAATTATAATCAACTGGAATTACTTATCCAGTGGTAAGAGTATTTCTGTTAAAATTAGATCCCCATTGCATCAAAGTGGTAGATATGTAGAGTCCATTATTCAAAATTGATTCACTCCAAAGTTTGTGATATAAATAAGTTTTGATAAATGGAACAGGCACAAAAGTACTTAGATAAACAGGAAAATAAGGAATAAAACCCTGTTTCAAACACAAGCATGACTTAAATACAGACTCACTCATATCTGCAGTAAAAATTTAAAAAAAAAAAGAGGGAAAAAAAGCCTACGGACTGTTCGAGAATATATATATATATATATATATGTGTGTGTACTGTATCTGCAACATATAAAGCCATGTCAATGGGTCTATCAGTGTTTAAAAGAGGGCTGTTTGTCTATTGCACCAGTGAGAGTATCATTGTGCTACAGATTGAGTCCTAGGACCTTTCCAGTCATCTGTTTCAATTTTATGTGTGTGTGTGTATGTCTCATGCAGTCCCATTTCCATCATACGCTCCACTACCACTCAACACTATGTTTAAAGAAGGGCTCACTGACTTTTCACAATTCACCAAGCTGATTCCATTTCATTAGCTGAGATGGAATGCTTTTTAGTCTGTTCTAATATTATTGTCTTCATTTATTTTTTCATTTTAAATTTTGAGTTAGTTGAAAATTGGATGTCATTGCCAATTCAGTTGATTTGTTACATGTTTTAAATTAGAAGTTAGAAACAATTGTACCAATGTGACACAAAAGGGCTTTAGGCAGTTTAGAACTACAAATCAACATCTATCAACAGTTCAACATCAACAATTATTTATTAGAGGAAGGCTGCAGCACTGAATGGTTTCGAACACAAAGATGAACAATTATGTCAGCACAAACAGATAGGATGAAGCAAGCTAATATATATGTGTATACATACATATATACAGTCCTGACTTGATATCCGACACTTAACAATCCGAAAGCCTTGCTATCTGACAGTTTTTTTAGAAATAACAAATGGAACTTATAACAATTCACTAGTCCCACTCATTGAGTTAGTTTGCCCAACTAATTAAGTTGGTTTGCATCAGTTTGTTAGTAAACAACTCTCTACATGTGTGGAACACAGGAAGGATAGGTTTGGTGCTTTGAAGTTCTTTAAAGTAGTGAACAATGTGACATGTTTTGACACCTGAACAATTCTGTGAACCCGTATAAACTGAGGTTGTGTCAGGCTTATCAGTCATAGAAACAAATTGCTTCGATACTGTTACACGCCAGACATCATATGTAAAATTGCATCTACTAAGTTTTCACCAGCAGTCAAGAAGTCACAGATCACGTCGTGCACTCTCATGGAGCGACCAATGTAGTTCATGACGAGTCTTTTATTTTGTTTCATGTAACTCATAACAATATCATATACGTAGATAGTTTATTATAACAGCTATAAACAACAAATATTAACAACAAATAACCCTTCAAGCATCAAGCCTTCCTTGTATCTCGACCTCTGTCTTGACAACCCAACAGTCTTGCTATCTGACATAAAAGAAGGTAGTACATTTAGTGTTGGATTATAAAGTCACGACTGTACATGTGTATATATATATATATATATATATATATATATACACAATGGTTTTAAGCAGGAGGTGTCAGAAAAGTTACCACAGGGATAACTGGCTTGTGGCGACCAAGCGTTCACAGCGACGTCGCTTTTTGATCCTTCGATGTCGGCTCTTACTATCATTGTGAAACAGAATTCACCAAGCGTTGGATTGTTCACCCACTAATAGGGAACGTGAGCTGGGATTAGACCGTCGTGAGACAGGTTAGTTTTACCCTGCTGATGATGTGTTGTTGCAATAGTAATCCTGCCCAGTACGAGAGGAACCCTACTGATGGGGTGTACATACATATATATATGGCGCTGAAGGCTTTAACAGAACACAAGCACCCACTGCCTAAATGTGAACGTTGTAAAGCTATGTTGTTAAATTTATGCTGTAAACGTCTGTGTTGTTTGTTTTTTGTCTCACTCTCCAAGTGAACTGGTACCATCACTTACTTTTTACTTTTGTTGTTTATTAACTCTGGTCATTTCATATTTGCACTGATTGGTTGCATCAGTATTCTGTAGCGAGTTTTAGTTTTTTCTTTTGTGTTTCTTTGCCCTCTCTCATCAATGTGTGCATGTATAGATCTTACTGCTCTGGTGGTTGTTGAGATTTAGGTTTTCTCAGCTTCCCCATCTCTTGCAGGCGTTCTTGACGATTGTCGGCTCTGTTTTCCCGCGAAAGTCGTCAGATCGTCTCTGTGGTGTGTTCGTACAGGTGTAGATAGATTGTGGTGTATTTGTTTTCTTTTGTTTTCTTCTACTTTCCTTTCACTCTTTCTCACACTTATTTGGACTGTACACTTTTCTTTTTCCCTCTTTCAGGTCCAGCAATATTGCATGCAATTCAGTAAGAAGCCAGCATCCAAAATAAATGAATGGAAGTATTCTGTGGTGACTTATCATAATGAGCACTTCCATAATATTAATACAGTTTGTACCTGGCTCAAAATACAACAGCATCAGCAACAGCAACAGCAACAACAACAACAACAACAACAACAACAATAATAATACCTAGAGTGACACTACTTGGTTAAAAATAAATACATTCTTCGTTTAGGTTTTGTGAAGGCAGCTACTATATCAGAAAGAACCTTTGCTGTCCTCTGGTTTCAACTGAAAAACACTTTATTATATTTTATTTCGGCTGTCTTAAAGTAAGTCTTTCATATAAACAGAAGATGACACATTTTTCTGTGGGTCAAGGACACTTTAGGACACCCAAGCTCATGAAAAAACATTGAAAAACAGCTGTAGCATTTGTCTCAAATGATTCAATCCCTTAATGGGGTTTGGATGGAAAATATTGTGCAAATATCTGCCTTCAGCTTGTTCTTTAGCTGTCTTTTGGTGTTTGTGGTAACAGTGCACCAATAAAGGAACACATCTGCATGGTATGATGACAAGGTGTAAAGATGGATACCCCACTGAAAAAAGGTGAATGAATGTGAGTTGTTTCACAGCTTCACACACACTCATAGAGACTCTGTGGCCATTGGTATGTTCAAAGTAGGGACTTCCTAAGTAAGGGTGCTGTAGTTTGAAGAGCATTGGAACAGTTCCATATCTAAACTTTAACCTAGCAGTACTTAAAGTGAACAGAAATGTTGTACCATTGCCTGAAAGTAGACACAAAATGTTCAACACAAAATAAATAGGTTATTATGCCCAAAACAATGAAATAACTGCAACTTAGAACATGATGTCAAAATGTCTGTATGCTTATCATTTCTAAACAAATCCATCCAGTTCTATCCCCCTATCACCTTTCATGCAGTTCCTTTTCAACAGATCAGTATAACATTTTCCGGACAATCATTTTCTGTCATAAGACTACTTTTCATCAAAAATATTGTTGGACTATTATCTAATTGGCAGGTCTATGAATGAAACAGTCAATTACATGATAGTCTGTGGCTGCTGTTCCTAATGACAATATGACAAATATTCTATTTTCACACGATTTTCATCTTGGAGGACTTGGTAATTTTGGCACACTCACAGCACACTTCAACAGCGAGTAGGATAAGAAAGAATTAGGGATGTATTTTCATGATTATGTGATTATTATTTTATTCATATTTACTTCTAGGAACAAATATTTCACGCCTTATTTATGCTTACAATACAGTGCCCATACAAAGTAGGATTCAAGGTTCTTTATTGTTATACCAGCAGACGTGTCCATGTGAGATGACACAAAACTAGGTACTCCGATCCCAGTTGTAAGCCAATAGAAATAAATAAGTGTAGCACTAAAATAGAAACATAAAAAGAAAAGAAACAAGTCTTGTCAAATGCAGTTGTCTGGGTTGTAAAGTGAAACTGGGCTGTGAGGTAGGTCCATTTGGCCAGTTGGCCTGTATTGCACATGCTAAAAGTGTCTGTAGTTGCAAATAGGTGGACAAGCTACAGAGCACCACCAGAGTTCAGCAGTCTAACACCTTCTGGAAAGTAGCTCTTCCTCAGTCTGGTGGTCCTTCTTTAGATGCTCCGCAGCCTCCTGCCTGAGGTCAGAGGGGCAACGAGTGAGTGTGCAGGATGGGTGGAGTCCTTCATGATGCAGACGGCCCTCTTCCTGCATCTGCTGATGTAAGTGTCTGTGGTGGTGGGTAGATACTTCATACGGTCCTCTGTGCAGCCTTTACCACCCTCTGCACAGCCTTTCTCTCTGCCATGCCACACAGAGGATGCACAGTACATCATGTACATCATGATGCTGCCACCACCATGTTAACAATGGGGATGGTGAATTTGTGATGAGTCAATGGTTCTCTGCTGGACGTTCCTCTGCGTTAGGGGGAAGTTGCTGCTTGATGGATGAATGAATGGACTTTCCCATTAAGCTTTGACTGGTAGCAGTTGTTGTATGTACAGACTGTCCCATGTCAACTTTTGAAATTTCAGAGAAGTCATAGGTCTCTTGGTCACCTCATTAGTTTCTTTCCTGCATGGTTGCTCATTCTTAGAGGACAGCCTGAATGTTAGGGTGCATCAGACCCCCATTGATTTTTAAATGTTTTTTATATTCTTTTGGCCCTATAATAAAAATGTTCTACCTCATGAAAAAAATATTTGGTTAAAATTTTGTGAATATTGATTGACATTCACCGGATCCACATTGAGATTGAAAAAAAAAAAGAAAATAATGATAAAGTCGAGGAAAAAAAAAATCTAAAAATTTTACAAATATGTTCCATGTTTACACTTTATTGAATAATGCATATGACATTAAAAAGTAATTAAAAGATGCTCAACAACTTCTCTATGTTTCCATAGAGATGGCAGCGCGCATGGACGCAGCAGCCCCTTCAGGAAACAGTGAGAGTCAAAGTTTTGAGTGTCTTGTCTATCCCAGATGTTCATTGTTCAAAACTTCCAGCCGAGAGACTTTGCTGAACATCAGGGCAATGAATATTGTTAAAATTGTGGCGGTGGGTTGTGATTTGGACATACTACACTAACACGGAATCTGATCGGAGACTATGCTGAAAGTTACCCGAGAGAGAAGGAGGAGGAAGAGAGCAGGGATCCATGCTAGGCTAAAGGCTAAAGGCTAACCCCTCCAGACCAGCAGTACTGTTGCGTCTGCTCTCCAATGTCCACTCCCTCGACAACAAGCTGGATGAGCTATGTTTGCTGGGAGAAGCCCACAGAGAGTGGAGGGACTGCTGTGTGTTTGCTTTTACAGAAACATGGCTCCATGACAACATCCCAGACGGCCATACAGCTGGATGGGATGACATTGTTCTGGACGGACAGACAGACAGCTAGCTCTGAACTTTCCCAGAGCCGCTGCAGGAGCAGGACCCTGAACATTGTCAAGGACTCCTCACACTCTCTCCATAAACTGTTTGAACTGCTGCCATCAGGTAAATGTTTCCAGAACACTAAAGGAAGAACCTCCAGACTGATCAACATCTTCAACAGCTTCATTCCACAAACTGTTACAACGCTGAACTGCTGATCCGGACATGCAAACACTTCTTTATTTAACTGGTTTTAGTTTTTGGATCCTGAAGAAACGCTCTCTCATCTGGTTTATACTAGTATTGTATGTACAGCAAAATGACAATAAACTTGATTTGATTTGACTTGAGCTTGAAGTTTTTAAAGAAAATTTGGTAGTTTTTATCTGATGGTCTATTTCCAAAATGAACTGATCAAGGGTAGCCATAAAAATCCAGAAAGTCATTCTCTTCACACATTTATGCACTATTCAGTGAGCTTCCACTTCCGGAGGTTTGGCCTCTCCTTCCTGGCTTTTTCCACTACTTGTAGGACATTCTGAAAGTGCTCTTCTGACTTAGCACCACCAGCAAAGGCGGTACTTAGCTTCACCCTTCTTTCTGCACAGTCATTAAAAATGTTAATGGCATTGATCTTTGTTTTTGAAGAAAGATAAGATGGCAACTTCATCCACTCACTAACTTCTTTGGTCAGGAAATCACTGTCCAGAAGCAGCAGACTACAGATGAGCCACGAGTCATGTGCAAGAAAATCTGCTGCTGTCGTAGACTGTGTGATGGGGCTTCCCGAAACCTGTACCAAAGTGATCTCTAGGTGTGTTCTGGATGTCACCATGTTCAGATTTTACTGACAAGAGCTTCTCAACCAAGTTGCGCAGTTTATCTGATGGAGTTAAGTCACTGAAGAGTGCAAGCGGTACCATCTCTGTAGTTAAATACCACAGGTGACGAGATAAAGCAGTTATGGCACTCTTTGATACAGTCGGATTGACTGTCTTGTACTGCAGCCATTTCTTGAACAATCTGGGATGCCAGTACCTGATCATGAACACCAAATGAGGCAACTGTCAGTTTTCATTCACTGAAGAAATGTAATATATGTGGGATAAAATTCAGCTCAGAGTCAAAAATCACACCCAGGTTTTTTACAGATTGTGCTGGTATAAAATCTTGTAGTTTTGATAAACGTTTCTTTCTCTGGCTTTCAGGACCTATAACTAAAACTGCCATTCATGACTTGATGTCAAAAATGCAGTTTAAAAGGGTATCGATTGGTCCTGTGTCGTGAAGAACTATGAACAGCAACATTTTCTTAAACATAGCATAAATAGCGCATAAAAATGACTACAAAACACAGACACAAGTGTTTAGCTACTGATTTAGTTCATAATAAATATGTGTGAGCGAGAAGGATTCCCTGCTGTTAGCCCAGTTTTTTATAGAGCACCTCTGTTCATCTACATTTGATTTGTTTTAAGACTACATATGGTAACTTGAGGTATTTGCTTCTATTCTTAAATTAATTACTTTGAACTAATTCTGTGGCAGTCCTTTTTATACCAACTGTACAATGTGGCATAAATATATGTGTGAAGGCTTGCGTTAATTGCTAAAACATAAAGTGGTGGTTCAATAAATGGACTCTTTTCAGTACAAATGATTTATAGCTTAATGAACTACGGTGTATCTGATGATTAAGAAACCTTTTCCATTGTCACTGGCCAGCATTTACACCCAAAGGCTTATTTATAGTAAAGAACAGTAGCATGCATGTTCTGCCTCCACATTCATGAGCAACTGTTAAAACCTTTGACCACAGGCCTGCTTTAATCTTTCTCCAATGTCTTCCATGCATTTAATTGAACATTAACAAGCCAGCCGATGTGGTGAGGGTCAAATTAACCTTGACCCTGAGAGTCAAACAGCTCAGTGACTCATCAGCCATTACTCCCATCGTGCAGGGCTGTGGATCGACCGTCTGGGGGAATCACTTTAATGTCTAGATGGCCAATGATGATTGAGCAGCCCAATAAAAGGGTTTCTTCTTCCTTGTCCGTGGAAATGCACTAGAGAAGTACTTTAGAAAGGAACAGTTGAGGGCTGTTTCCTTGTAAGGATATTTGTCACGGGCAGGCCGATCTGTTTTATGCTCAGGAGACTCCCAGACGGCCCCATAATAAATGCTTAGAGGGGATGAAATATTCATGCAGAGTTAAATATGGATCCTAGAGTAGTCACTGTGCATTAAACACCGTCAATACTGATCAGCGCTGACACTCCTCTTTTCTCCCACTCCAGAATTTTTCCCCAGTAGATTCTCTGTCAGCTGTGCCTGCAGATTTTGGAAAGTTATGAAGGAGGATTCAGCCATGCAGAATGGAAAGAGAGACATCTTAGCAGTGAGAAGGAGAGCTGGAGAGGTGCTCTGACATGTGTTTATGATGAGCAAGTGCAGCAGTCAGATGTCTCAGGCTGCTTTTATCGATGTTAACTAACTAACCATAAAACAGAGATTGCTGCTCCAGCAGCAGAGGTGTTTTTTTCTCCTCAGATAGCTCACACAACATCAAGTGCCCACATGAGATTGGTCAAATCTGAAACACAAACATACACTTTTGCCCTATCATGCTTTTGTATACATAGAAATTATGGCAAAATGTTGTTGATCATTGTAGCTCCACCAAATGGCAAGCATGTTGGAAGACCTTTACACATAGAATTTCATGAATTTGTGAAAATCATGGGAGGGACTAAATGGATCAGCATGCGTCCATCTGTCCATGCGTCTGTCCATCTGTCTCATACAGTAAATCAGACGCCATCAGTTGGATTTTGTGGATTTTGTGTGGTTTAAGGACAAACCTGTGCCAGTCTTTTGTTCCAGATTTCCAAAAGGCTCAAGTCCAAGTGTCAACAGGAGTTGTTTAAACTAAATGTTTCTTTTAAATTCATCAAGACTGCAGTCATCGAATTCACGTGGCCCAGGTCCACGCCTGGCCCTCCACGTAGACAGAACGTGAAAGATATTAGTTTGTGCAGCACAAAAGAAAGGTGCCGAGACACAGTTAGCTGGCTGAAAACTGTTTAGAATTTGTTAAATAATAGGAAAGTAAACATTGGCAGTAGTTAGATGACTACAGTTTTCTTTTCTTTTCTTTTCTTTTCTTTTCTTTTCTTTTCTTTTCTTTTCTCACAGGCCTGTCGTACTGTTGTGGATGGTCACTGTTTTATTAACTGCAGTCTGCATAACTATAAATTGACCTTTTCAAATGACAAAAACAGATGAATTTATGCTCAGTCTCAGTTTCACTGTCACTGTACAAATCTCCTTCACCACACCATTCGTCTTTGCTTAGTCAGTACTTATTGACTCTTGTTTTTACACATAGACATAACTGTGCACAGCTAGCTCTCCCATAGCCATGGCTCCAGGGAGTTGTATGATTCAACAGGAAACCTCTATTATCCAGTCTGTTTACATTATACACAATAGTGTTTCTGTGGGCAACTGATATGTTGTGAACCACAGCTGAGAAGTGACGTTGTCATGTGATGGTTAAATGGAACACCGCCATTGTCTCACAGGTCAACACTCTAGAGAGATCATCATCAGTGTGCGACAGAGTGTTTGATTTAATGAAAACCAGCGACTGGCTGTTGAAGCTCCAACAGACTGCAGGCTGGTTTCCCACAGTGCCGTGCACTCATCTGGAAGCAGGAAGTAAACAAATAATGCCACAGGCCAAACAGCTGGGGACGGTGGGCTGTAGGCAGAGGCAGAGTAGACTGCTGCGCTAGTTTAGACCAATGTGTCTGTTTGCAGATGTATTAACCAATACTGGGCTTGTATATAAAAAAGCATAGCTAGTATATGATAAATAGTAGTTTAATTGTGATAAGCTTTAGTTTTTAAATTAGTGTCAGAATGGAATTGTAGTTATGATAAACCAATTCATTTTCCCTCTTGGAAAAATACCTGTTTCTTAAATTTCATTCAAAGTATGTCTGTTTACAATGTGAATTATTATTATTATTATTTTTTAAAGAATAAAATATGAGAGTGGGCTTCAGCACCATCGCCTTGCAGCTAAAAGATCCCCGTGAGGACACCCAGGATCTTTCTGTGTGGAGTTTGCATGTTCTCTCTGTGCAGCGTGGGTTCTCCCCGGGTTCTCCGGCTTCCTCCCACAGTCCAAAAACATACTGAGGTTAACTGGTGATTCTAAATTGTCCGTAGGTGTGAATGTGAGTGTGCTTGGTTGTCTGTCTCGAAGTGTAGCTCTGTGATACACTGGGGACCTGTCCAGGGTGTCCCCTACCTTCGCCCTGAGTCAGCTGGGATAGGCTCCAGCCACCCACGACCCGAGTGAGGATTAAAAGCGATGTATAAATAATGGATTGCATATATGAGGGTATGTAAAGTTGAAAAAAGAAAGATATATGTAGAAAAAGTTTGGCATAAATAAGGGAGAACCAAAACAATTACCTTTCTGAACAGCATAGCAAATGTGTAAATTACATAGCCGTAATTACTGTTGTCTACGGGAATGGACAGTTAATTTCTTTAAAGTATTTACTAGTGCATCTCAAGCAATTAGAATACTGTGAAAAAAGTCATTTTTGTTGTAATTTATGTTTATTCTGTTTTTTAGAATCAAAATTATATTTGTCTTATTCACGCTTTTTTTGTTAGAATCAAAATTATATTTGTGTTATTCACTTTTTATAAGTTTGCTGTCCTATAGCTGATGAAAGTAAGAAATCAGCTATCTCAAAATATTAGAATATCAATCCAAAAAAACCCAAAACGATAAAAGGATTGAAAATACGAACAAGTCCAGTTTCTGAAAAGTATGTTAATTTGTACACTTGAATTTAGGTTGGGGCTGTTTTACCACAAATTACTGCATAAATTTACATATGGTCACCAGTAGTGGCAGCTGGTGAAAATCTTTGGTGGGGGATGCTTAGTCTGCAAATGACTTTGTATTTTTAATCAGAAATTAGAGTATCAGGCACAAGTATTTACAGGAATGCAAGTTTTCTACCATTGGAGAATATTCTAATCATAATCTAATTTAACACTATTAAGACTTACCAAAACTACATTTCAAAACCATTCTTCAAACTTTCATCAATATATACAGGATCTGTACAAACTTAAAACACACAACATAAATAATGAAAAAGAAAAAAAAAACACACTATTCGAACAAAAATTTGTCTCTCCTCTGTCTGTCTACTCTGCAAACTTCTCTTTCACTTTTTGTTGAAGTCACTCATTTCTGTGACCAGGGTTTTCTCCATTGACAGCATGGCCAATGCATTGAGCCTCTCCTGTGTTATAGTGTTGTGGAGGACAGTTTTTATTTTCTGTAGGGTGGAGAAGCACCTCTCTGCTTCTGCAGTGGTCATTGGGGTGGTGATCAAAATTTTTAGGAGAGGAAGGGTCTCTGATAAGACCTCTTCCAGATTGTTCTCCATAAACAGGTGAAGTAAATCCACTGCACCACGGCAGGCTTTGAATTCCTCCTTGTTGTAAATGAGAAAAAAGCTCTGTTTATGTTTGCTTCCACGAAGCACTGAATACACCCTTAACCCTATTCAGGTCTTTACTCTGTAGCTACGTTAAAGGTCTTTTGGGGTCCATTGGATCCCCATTACAGATAATATGAATGTTTTTGGTTGGTGTTCATTTTATACCTTTTATGGTTTGTCATCATACATTTCCCAATTACACAGAATATTATAGTGCCAAATAAAAGCTGATTGTCACATTTTCTGCATCTAAATGGTATTTTTGGAAATAAAAAAAGATTATACTTTTTGATAAAAATGTGAAAAATTGAAATGTTCTTTATTCATATTCAAGCATAAACATGACAGTGTTTTTGTCAAACAAATCCTACTTAATTACTCAAGCATGAAAAAATAAATGTTCCTTCAGAGATCAAGCAAAATATCAAATATATAGGGTGGCAATAACACATGGGGTCCACTGGACCCACGTGATCTAAATACTTCTGCGGTAGCATCAAACAATGCAGTGTTCATGAAACTATAAATAATTGTGATTGATATGCCACCAGGTGAAAACAACCTATCTACACTGATTATCGCAAATCACATTGTTGGTAGAATGTTCTTGACCAAGGTTGTTTCTGCAGTCAGTGCAACGAGTACGGGTTTTCCGTCTGTCTCCCAAGGGCACAGGTAGCACCTCTTCTTTGCCACTGGCTGTCTCCACTGCTCATTATGTTGACGTTGCATGTACCCAAGTGTGACTAGGGCTGCCTTGGAACCCTTGTAAAGACTTCTTGGTTTTTCTACTCGTCTGTTGATCTCTTCTTGGACAAGGCTGGTACCCAAATCAACAAGAAATAACATTCTTCTTGTGGCTTTCCTTCATGCCTGCCATTCTGCGAAGTTGCTGATCCAAATGATGAATGCTGCCACCCCTGCCAAATCCTTCATGTTGAAAAACAAAACAAGAGGCAATGTCCTAGTTTTGTGCTTCACAGAAAAGATGCCGACCAAATGGTCCAGGTTGCTTGTCGACTCCACTCTTGGTTGCTTTGTAATGTTTGATTATGGCAGGTTTCTGGTGATCACCCTCAACTTCCATGTCGTGGTGCATGGTAGATAGCAAAATCACTGCAGCATTTGGTTTTGGTACATAAGATACCAGTGTCACTTTGTCTGCAACGGCAAAAATGGATGAATCAGTAGCACGGTTTCTGCTCAGCTGCATCTTTGCCGGAATTTCAGATTTGTTTTTTTCCAGGGTTCCAACCAGTGTCTTATTTTCAGCCAGGAGTTCTTCCGCAAGAGCAGGGGTGGGCAATTTTGGTCCTCAAGGGCCACAATCCTGCATGTTTTAGATGTTTCCCTCTTCCAACACACCTGATTCAAATGATCAGGATCGTTATCAGGCTTCTGCAGAGCTTGGTGATGAGCTGATCATTTGAATCAGGTGTGTTGGAAGAGAGAAACATCTAAAACATGCAGGACTGTGGCCCTCAAGGACCAGGATTGCCCACCCCTGCGCAAGAGGGATGCTGGTGAAAAAGTTGTCTGCAACAACGTTGCATCTAGACCTATACCATGGCCTCACCATGCCATTGGCAACCTGTTTACCTTGACTGACTTCTCTACCTTCACCTGCATGTTGACCAAGGTACACTTGTCCAATTGTCCAATCAGCGAGTAGGAGGCAGAGGCATCACCGTTCCACCACACTTGGATACTGTAGTGCAGGTTTAGAAGGCATGTACTATTTGAAGGGATATCTTCCTCTGAATGGAAATAGTTGCGCATATCTGTTCCAAGGATGTATGGTTTCTTGAGCTGGGCTATAGACATGTCCCATATATCATGGATGGCTGCAAGTTTGTCTTGAGCTACATGCTGAGCTCTTGTGTTCTTGTTTTTAAAGCAAATGAAATGCATTATACTTTTTAATCTTTTCAGTAGCATTGTAACAATGAAAATCGCCCTTCCTGTTTTTGGTGACCACATCTCTTTAAGAGACTCCAGTGAGGAGTGGTACACACCGGCTGGCACGAACAAACCCAGGAAAGCCTGTAATTCAATGTCATCAGTATCTTTCCATGTTTTCTGTGCATTAGGATGAGCCTGGTTTCATTTGCCATAAACACAGTTTGCCTTGTGGTTTGTGTGAAGAATAATGATATCTAGCATGTCTTTTGTCACATACAGTGCAGATGTGCTTTTCATATTATCAATGCGTCTATTAGAGGTTATACCAGTCTGTTGGCGAATAAAATCTCAGGGACCCCTTCTTACAGCTTGTGGAGGATTTCTGTTCCATATCCTTCCATTTCGGCCAGTTAAGCTTCCATGACCGTCTAGGTTTTGTTGGTTGCTGCCCCCATCATTGTGTTGATCACCCTCATCACCATCTCTGCTATCTTCATCTTGTACATCTGACTCGTTCACATTGTCCCTTCGCCCTCCTTGACCTCTTCCTCCACGTGTTCTTCCTCGTCCTCTACCCCTTCCCCTGCCACATCCTCTTCTTTGCACTGTGACCTTTGTTCCCTTTCCTGCTGGTCAGTCTGTCTTTTCCTGTTTTTCCCGAGTCCCTCTTCCTTGATTCCCAACTGCTTCACCCTGAATGTTTTGTGCTTGATTTCCTTCTACCACATTGCCAACTGCTCTGTCTCCTGGATCATCATTATCTTCATCACTAGAATCACACTGTATCTCAGGTTCATTTTCTTCTTGTTCGGAAACTATTACTTCATGGTTTGGCAGAAACTCATTATCACATGATTTGGTGTTCTCATTAGATGACTCATCAGACTCGTCAAGCAGCCTACATATGCCTTCTGGAACTGTGAATCTCTGTCTTTGATCCATTCGTCTGTTGGTTCACTTCTTCAGTAGCAAATGGTAGGATGTAAACACCTGGGGTAATGCATATGTAAAAAGTTGAGAGATCAGTAGCTGCACAAAAGTGTTTAGTAAATTCAGGGTTCACTAGACCCCAAACATATCCTAAAATATACAAAACACAGCTAATAAACATCACTAACCTACTATAATGTACATAACTATTTGCCTGAGGAATACATAGTACCATCACTCAACAGCACTTTAATTAAAAACATACCAGCTAAAACAAATCACCAGGGTCCAGTGGACCCCAAAAGTCCTGAATAGGGAGTGTTGTTCAGGGCTTCCTCAGGAAACACAGCCTTGTATTCCTCAAAGCTGTCTCATTGCAGCAAGGTGGCACTGACAAGATGGTCAGTGAAGGAGAAGCACTCCTTGCTGTGCCCCAGTATGGTATTGCAGACATAAAGGTAATAAAAAATACAGATAATATGTATTTTCACACTTAACGTCAGTGTTTTACCAATTTTCAATTTTGTGATTATTCATACGGTTTATTTTATTTGGATCACTACTGTGTTGTTTAGCTGTTGGTGTGTTCTGTTTCCTTAAACACAGTGGCGTTTTCAAGATGGTCTTTTAAGACACCATTCCAGGGAGGCAACAAAGTCCACCAGCCCGTGGAATATGCCGGGTCTTTCAGAGCTCTCACTCTCATCATGGCCACGTAAGGCCAGCTGAAAGGCTCCAGAAAACTTTAGACAGTCAATGATTCTTGACAAGATGTGACGATTTTTGGTTACCTCTCAGTTATGCTTCCTAATGCCAATTCTGTAGCCTTCATCAAGCTGTCCAGCGATGCTAAGTCGGCCGAAAAAACTTAGCTTCATTGTATTTTCAAGGTGACTCAGGCAATTTTCGTGTCTTTTGCACTTTTTGGACAGATGCTTCAGGTCTTGTACTCCTGTAGCTGTGAGCACAGTGAGCTGGTGCCCACACTTTCAAAAGGTAAGCAGGAGCAGCAAAAAAAGCATCGCTAACATCGCATCCAGCTAGCCAACGTTGCTTCCCATAACAGAAGTGGCAGAAGCTGTGAGTGTAAGCCCAGCTTCGATCACCAGCTGCCTGCTTGATTGTCAGCTCTAGTTTGTCCGGGCCAAGCTCCTTAATTCTCTTTTTCTGTTCTAACGATCGTCTAGACAAAGGGTGTCTGAAAAGAAATAATGAAATTTTCTCTCATAGCTACGATTCCATTTGAAGATGCCATTATGATTCCATTATCTAGTAGAAGAGCGAAGGGAAAGGCTGTGTGACGGTGTCAGATATTTATTTAGAGCACAACCATAAAAACGTCAAAGGACAGTTTTGATATCCAACCACAGAAAACAAAAGCAAACAAAGACAAAATTAATTGGCTTACAACAAAAGTGGGAGGGTCCAGGGTGCACTGAACTGCATCCCATGAGAAAATCTGCAGCTGCCAGTCAGAGCCCAGTCCAAGGTCATGTGATCACTAAAATGTTTATTGAGCTACATACACAATCATTTGGCCGGCGGCCCACATCTAGGAAGTGTAAAAATGAGTCTTTTAACACACAGTAAAGACTTATTTTAAATCTGTTAATATTGCAAATATTGTTGATATGGCAAAAATAATATGAATGTTATTATTACTTTAATTATTATTTTGCTATAATTACTTCAAATTTAATATTACATTTGAGAACTACTTTTTATCTGGTAGTTAATAGTGGGGCGACACTCCTGCGTCCCGTATTGACCAGCCGCCACTGGTCACGAGTGTCAGACCAGTTGAGAAATTGTGAATGATTGTTTTCTTGACATAACTCTAAGAGTTTGGAAAACACAATGTCCTCAAATAAACACGTACACGAAGTGCATGCTGCATTTTGCAAAAGTAACTGGTAAATGGTCCGCATCTATTCAATTCCTTTTAATCTTAGCTAGGTTCTGCAAAGCACATGCAATGTGCTTTTCAAGAGGGAACTGCTTTGTATATTTTGTTCTAATTTCATGTGCTTTTTTAATTTTTCTTGTACCTTTCAACAGTCGCATGCTGAGTTTTGCATCCCTATCTGAAATACATTGCTGTTATCTGTAAAAGTGGGATTTATATAGTATATTTTGCATAGAAAATCTGCTTTTTAGTTATTGTAATGCAATGCATTGAAGAAAAGATAAATCATAAAACAAGGAAAAAGTGAGCAAGCTACAGTGCAACCTAACCACTTGGTTTAGCTAACCTTGATTTAAAAAAAAAAAAAAAGCAGATCCACTTAATCAAGAGCAAAGGCTACAAGTTCCTTGGTTACGTCAGTTTTCTTTTTTTCGTGTAGGAGAACAGCACTTTCTAAAAATATTTATAATAGTAGAAGCATTATTAATTAATTTGTCTGCCTTTTTTTTTCGAACCCTCCGTTCTTGTTTTGGCTGCTTTTGCAGTATTACCCTAATCTCATGTTAAATTCCTCATAGCCCTCTTGCAAAGGCTGTTATTCCACTGGGGTGAAATTTGCACTGTGTCTTTCTTCAGTCCTTCAATTAAAAAGTCCCTGACCATGGTTTCCAATATGAATATACACTTTACACCATTGTCAGTGACCACAGACATGCGCAGTCATGTCTAATTCCCAGTGTGAGTCAGAATAACCAGGTTCATGTAACCAGGATCAGAAGATCCAGAATCAGCCAGTCAGTCTATGATTTGTGATGTACCGAAAATACACTCCAGAACTTTGGAATCTTGAATAAAAGGGAAAAAAATAGTAATAAAATGACATTTTTTAAGCACCTATAAAACATGGATCCAGCCAAGACCAAAAACTGTAAGGAACCAGAGAATTCAAGGAAAACAGTGGCAGCCAAAAAGAAACTGCCAACTAAAAACGTTTTTAAGAGTAAGTAAGCTCTTTTAAGGCAAATAGTTTCAAGGCATCCCATGGTTTAAGATTAACAGCACTTCAGCAGAGGAATTAAAGACAACGAAAGCCTGGAATTCTGTTTGTAATGAATTTTATGCAGATAAACACACATCTACAATCATCAACAACAGCCTCATATTCTTGTAAAGATCATATGTATTATGGCAGTCTTGTGTTTCCAACGATATAAATCTGAATTTTCTATAATGGAATCACTGAAACTCATATGTCTTTGTCACAAAAAACAGTCATGCATTTTAGTTCCTTAATATATTTATTAAAGGTCTTCTGAAAATATGACAATACCTGCTAGATCAAAAATATATGTACAGAAATGTAGTCAAACATCATTTGGATTTTTTTCATCTCAGTTGTACACTTTTTTGGTAGCTCTCTACAAGCTTCTGGCAATCTTCTGGTTGTGTCTTTGACCTCTCCTCTTGACTTAATTGATTGCGTTCAACTAAATTTGTTGGCTTTCTGGCACAGACTTGTTTCTTTATCACAGTTCTTGATGTTCTTAATCCTCTTTTTTTCATTATTCAATTCACTTTGTGTAAAATAATAATTCCACTGGCACCAAAACAGTCCAACAGCCTCATACTACCATCATCATGTTTAACAGAAGATTTAGTGTTCTATAGATTAAGGACCCACTCACCTTCTCTGCTCCAAGCACATTTCTGGTCATTGTGGCCAAATAGCTCATTTTTTGCCACGTAATTTTTTTTGTCCATGTGATCAGCAGCAAACTTCAATCAAGTTTTAAGGTGCTATTTCTGGAGAAAGGCCTTCCTTCTTGCATGGCAGCCTCTCAGCAATGTAAAACACACTTGGCCGTGGACACTTTTGTGGACCTGCTTTGTGGTGATTCTTGGGCCCTAATTAAATTGCCTCAGAGGAGTCATCAGCTGTAGTCAATCGTAGTCCCTCACGAGAAGTGCCCTCCTCCTTCACCTTTGCTTAGCTGCCAGTTCTCCCTGCTTTTCCCCCATTCCCTCTGGTGGGCGTAAGTGAGATGTGTATGTGTGTGAGAACTACTTGTTGGATAATTAGCTGAATGAGGACACCTGCTGCAAGGAGTGGCACACCTGTCTGCAATCTATACCTGCTTGATTCATCACTTGATGGCAAACTGTTGTGCTATACACAGTTGGTCAACTCAGGCCAGCTTTTGTTCTGATTCTACTTTGTTGCTCTGCTTTTGCAAAACTGTTTTTGTTCCGCCGAGTTGGATTCCTGCCTCATGCTGACACCGTTCCTCACCTACTTGGATCCTGGCTCATCATTACCCATTCACCATTCACTCTGCCATCCAAAGACACATGCTCCAGGATTCCTCCAGCCACACCATTCACCTCTTCTGCCCACATTCCCCTGCCCACTCTCCTGTGTCTAACTGTCAGCTAAGTAGTCAGTTTACATAGGGTGCCTTAGTCATTGTTTATGGTTTGCTCGTTGGTCTGTTCGTTGGTTGTCTTGGGCTCTGTTGCTTTACTCATTGTGTTTTACTTGTTGGAGTAGTGTCAGTTCCTGTTGCTTGTAGCAACGTTATTTTCTTTACCGTGTGTTATATTCTACCGATAGCTGTGCCATTGTGTGCACTCAGCTCTGTGTGTATCGCATTGCGTGTACATCATTGTATTTTGAATCACCTGCTCTGATAATTTCCCTAGCCCATATTGTACAGCCGAACTGTCAATTACTTACTAACAAAATCATCTGTGGTGAGAAAAAGTAAATACGTGGGTTTGATTAAGATATTCTAGTCACAGCATTTCATAAATTACAGCTTCTGCAGGACGTGTCAGAGAGCAGGAAGAAGAAAAAAAAGAACAGAAAGAAAAAACTCTGTGGATTCCTGTTGGACTGCATCGGGAGTCTTCCGATGTCATTGCTGCTGATCAGTGATGTGAAGAGATTGTAACGACCTATTGGACCTGCTAGTAGACAGAGTAGGGTTCTACTGTGCCAAATAAATGGGCTCATAACTGATAATGTCCATTCAATCGAGTGATACCGACCGAATCGGGTGGGTGCAGTTGCGTATGATGAAGTCAGTGACACTTATTTGAAATAAAAAAACAAAAACAAAATGAAGCATCCAGTAGACTAGATACCTTTATGTTAATAAATGAATATGTGTTTGTGTGCCTTTATGAAAAGTCTTTTTTATATGAATGCATGAAAAGAAATCTTGGCGATCCAAACTGGATGGTAAAGTCACTGCCTGTATTCAGAGAAGCAGGACAAAATATTTGAGAGCTGAAGTCCAATGAACGAAAAGGTTAAAAATGTACAAATACATCAGCTGTGAAAGGATCGTAGTACATTTTGTATGCCATTCCAAAACACCAGAACAGGCTCCTCCTCCACTTTCTCATGTCATCAATTACCAACGTTTAGGAAGATCTATAACATCCAATGAGAGCACCCTGGAAGTTAGTTAATGATGGGGGGCGGGGGGGTGCCCGATGCGTGAATATGTGAGGCAGAGGGAGCCTGGCCAAGCGTCCATATATGACGAATAAGGAGCAAGAACGTGTTGTCTGTCCCTGTACAATTGGTTCCACCTCCTCAGTCCAGTTCATCTTCTGCTACTTCTGGGTCTGTTTTGTCCTTTCCTGCTTCAAGAACCATTTGTTTCTGTTCCTGAAATATATGATGGAGACTTAGGTTCATACCAGGCCTTTTTGACACAGGTCTGCTTAGTTTTGGAAATGCAGCCTCTCTCTTACTCTTCTGACTGAGCCTGTAAATCATACAACCCTAGTTTCTTAAAAGGCACAACTAGGAAGTGGGGAGCTGCAGTCAGAGAGTGTTGGTCAGAGGTCTGCAGTACCTTTGAAGCTTTCATCACTGAGATTCGGAAGGTGTTTGATCACACTGTTAAAGGCAGGGACGCTAGTAACTGCCTTTTCACTATTTGCCAGGGGAGCAGGAGTGTGGCGGAATTTGCAAGAGTTTCGCACCCTTGCTGCAGAGAGTGGATGAAATGAAAAGGTCTTCCAAGGCATCTTCTGTAAGGATCTCAATGAAATTATCAAGGATGAACTAGCAGCCCGAGAAAACGTCTCCAACATGGATCAACTAATATTCCTGACCCTCCGGCTAGATAATCGTCTGTGGGAACATCGCAGACAGAGGACCTACAGACTGTCTGCTCTCTGTAGACAGTCAACTCCACCCTTGTGCATTCTTGTTCCAGAGACTTTCACCAGCAGAACGAAATGATGACATCGGCAACTGTGAGCTCCTAGCCATGAAGCTACACCAGCTCAAAGGACCCCAACAACAATTTCTTAACCATGGTTGGGATAGACCATAATAACCTGGAGTACATCCATCCATCCATTATCTATACACCGCTTAATCCTCATTAGGGTCGTGGGGGGGCTGGAGCCTATCCCAGCCAACTTAGGGCGATGGCAGAGGACACCCTGGACAGGTCACCATTCTATCACAGGGCTACATGTAGAGACAGACAACCATTCACACCTACGGACAATTTAGAATCACCAGTTAACCTCAACATGTTTTTGGACTGTGTGGGAGGAAGGCATGCTGCACCGCTGGGCTTTTTTTGTTTTGTTTTTTTGGCTTGGGGGGGCTTTTGGCATTATGAGACAGGTAAGTGGAGCGGAAGACAGAAAAGTAGGGAAAAGAGTGGGGGAACGACCTGCAGTAAATGGCCATGGGCCGGATTCGAACCCTTGGCCACTGCATCGGGAACTTTAGCCCCAGTTTATGGGTTGCCCGCTCAACCTGTTGAGTTACCGGGGTGTCCAGTTTCCTGGAAGATTCAACTTCTCACTCACCTATCATCCTGGATCTCGTAATGTGAAACCTGATGCCTTATCTCAACAATTCTCTGCAAAAGAGTCTTCTTGGAACCAGGATCCATCCTCTCACAAACTTGCTTCATTGCCTTCCTCCCCTGGGAAATCAAATCTCAAGTCCCTCATGAACAGGCCCATCAACTCAACCCTGAAAATGGTCCCCCAAATGCCTAATTGTTCCCAATGCCATCAAATCCCAGGTTCTCCAGTGGGCTCACTCCTCCTGCCTGACCTGCCATCCTGAAGTTTCTCTCACATTGAAGATACTCCGACAGTGGCTTTGGTGGCCCACCAGAGAAGGTCACCCGAGAGCTCATTGTTGCTCGCTCCATCTGTGCCCACAGCAAAACACCTAATTAGCCAATCTTCAGTCTTCTCCGACCTCTACCGATTCTCAGACGAATGTGGTTCCATATAGCCCTGGATTTTGTCACCTTCCTGCCCCCCTACAACAATATCACAGTTATCATAAACATAGTTGACTGTTTTTCCAAAGCGGCCCATTCCCTATGCTGCCCTCTGGTCAGGAGACTTTGGTTATTATGATTTCACAAGTCTTCAGACTCCATAGCATGCCCTCTGATACTGTCTCTGCTTGTGATTCACAATGTACATCTTCAGTCTGAGAGACCCTCTGCACAGCTCTTGGGACCATGGTCAGCCTGTCATCTGGGTTTCAACCACAGTCCACTGGCCAGACATAGTCAAGAACTGAAGACTTTTCTATGTTGTGTCGCTCTGAGAACCCCTTTTTATGGAGCTCTCAGTTACCATGGGTGGAGTACGCTCACAATTCATTGGTTAACTCCTCTTCTGGGTTGTCTCCATTTCAGTGCTCCATGGGATACCAGTCTTCTCTATTCCCACCCCAAGAGCAAGAGGTTTCCATCCCATCCATCCAAGCCTTCCTTCAGAGGTGTGAGAGGATGTGGAAGCATTCCTCTCAGAAGATGCAAAACCAGGCCAACTGTTGCTGTTCTCCCACACCAGTCTACTCCCCTGGTAAGAAGGTTTGGCTCCGGGCTAAGGATCCCCCCCTAAGGTGAACTGTACCTTAGGGGTAATGCTTTGAAATTGAAAGCATCAGCAATCCCACTGCTGTATACCTCAAGTTGCCTGCGTCTATGCTCATCCATCCGACTTTCCACGTCTCTCAGGTCAAACCTATTCACAAGAGCCCTCTGATTCCTCCAGTTACACAATTCACCTCCTCTACCTACATTTCCGTCACTACTCTCCCGTGTGTAACTCTCAGCTAAGTTGTCAGTTTACACATGGTGCTTTAGTCATTGTTTATGGTTTGCTCATTTATCTGTTAGTTGGTTGGTTGAGCCTGATTGGTTGTACCTAAACAATTGTTTAGATTCCTCTTGTTAAATCTGTATAGTTTCCCATTGTTTGCATTGCCTGTTTATTGTCCCTTCTGGGCTTGTGTAGTTTGTCAGCGTCAGTTTGTCTGTTGTACCGCAGTTCTCTGCCATCTCCAGTAGTCATTGCTATTGCACCAATAATTAGACTTCCTGTTTAATTCCCTTGCTTTGTCTTCATACCTGAATAAATAATTAACTACTTTTTGTGCTTTGTCCTCTTTGTCTGTGATTGGGTCTCTGAATATCCCCTGACACTCGGTAAAACATCTTCTCTTTTAATCTGCATTGAGTTGACTATGTGTATATGAACTGTTGTTGTTTTAAGAAAAATGTCATATGCATCTAACTGAAGAGCTGCGGAGTGGTTTATCTATTGACACATGGTGTGGCATTCTCTGCTAGTACTGATCACCAGAACAAAAGACTCACTGCCCCGAAAGACTCCCTATCTTAAGGAGGAACATGAAATGACAATGAAGATACTGTAAATAGAACTGGAAATGAAGACGGAGAAAGAGATGCAATCTTAACTGTCACATCTACGCAATCTTGAATTAAATATAGCTTTACTAACTCATGCTGATGTTATGACTGTTTCTTTTACATACCAAGCAAAATATACACTTTCTTTTAAAATATATTTTAGCTACTCAGTGGATGCTAAAATGTGTCTGATCCAAGCAGAAGGACGACATGTTAAGTAATGTCAACAGTAACTGCTTGCATTGCCTCAGAGCAAAAGCATTTCTGTAAGCAAGTCTTTCTCTGGGTACTGTTGTGTAGGGTGGCACATCTGAATTGCAACTCTCTTCTGTTGGAGGATCTGTGCATCAGTGCTGTTTTAGATATGCCGTTTTAGAGCATCATCTTGGTTTGAACAAAGTATTTTCTGAAAGCACAAAAAATCCTTCCATCCATCCATTTTCTTATGCTTATCCGGGGTCAGGTTGCGGCGTCAGCAGGCGGAGCATGTCATTCCAGATGTCCCAACCCCTGGCAACGCTTTTCAGTTCTTCCTGGGGAATCCCGAGACGTTCCCAGGCCAACCAAGAAATATAATTTCCACAGCAGGTACTGGGGTCTCCACCGAGGCGGATATGCTTGGAAAACCTTCAAAGGAAGCCTCCCCGGATGCATCCGAATCAGATGTCCAAACCACCCCAACTGGCTCCTTTTGACATGAAAGAGCAGTGACTGTACTCCGAGCTCCCTCCAGATGTTGGAGATTGTCACCCCATCTCTAAGGCTGAGCCCAGCCACCCTGCAAAGGAAGCTCATTTTGGCCGCTTGTATCCGCAATCTCATTCTTTGGGTCACTACCCAGGGCTCATGACCATAGGTGAGGGTTGGGATGTAGATGGACTGGTAAATCGAGAGCTTTACCTTGTGCCTCAGCTCCTTCTTCACCACGATGGTCTGGTACAGCGCTTGCATTACTGCTGACACCGCACCGAGCCACCTTTCCATCTCATGCTCCATCTTCCCTTCACAAAAAATTGATATTCCAAGACTGAACATTTGACAACAACCTCTATAATCCATGTGTCTTCTTTGACATACAGCATCCATCTAAAGGTAATCATCCTGCCTCCTGAGTGGTTTAATTTAACGCTCAATGTCGTTCTGGAGTAGCTCTAATCTTCCTTCAAGAATTCAACTCAGTCAATTTAAAACTATTTTTAGTGAAGGATTACTTCACACAATGACTGCAAAAGGAAATTTGTGTTAATCCAGTTTAACAGCCTGTCTTATTTTTGGACTAGGCTGAATCTAGATATGGAAGGCTTACAATAAGAAACATTTATGTAAATGTAATTGATATTTTGCATTCGCCAGTTAAAGTTCTCAGGTAAACAGAACTGCTTCACTTTGTAATGAATCACAGAATAGGATCGAGATTCTAGAGATTCTACATCAAAAGAGGAGACAAGTTTGATTTGAAAGCACAATTGAGGCAGGAAAAAAAGATGGTGCCATGTGCGGCTGGCCATCACTCTACTGCTTTATGTCATCCTGATTGTATTTTTAAATGCTTCAAATGTGTCATCGCTCCCAGTGTATGATCGCCTGACTCTTTTAAAGATACATGATTTTCTGGTGAAGCTACAGATCGGTGGCTTTGAGGAACAAGCAAAGACACTGCCACCTTTCCTGGGCTCTATACCTGCATACCTGCGGTGTTCACCTGGTGTCTTGCCCAGCAACAGCTGCCGCCACAGGCGACGCAGCAAGAGAAGTGGAGTCCAACTTATACTCAGGCTATACTGAGGGCTTACCTAGCTTCATCCTACATCTATAATCCTCATCGTCGTTCATCTGTTCGGAACCCCTGGAAATTTGGAAGTTTCGACGTTGTTAGGACTTTGCTGCTAGTGTGTAGGAAGTGGACCCAGAATGTGACGAGGGAGACAATGTCAATTATTAAGAGGGTTTTATTCGGGGCAGGAATGAGGACACCAAGGAAAAAGGAAGGGGGAGTGTAGGTACATGCTGGTCTTCGTGGGGGGAGGTGAGAGGGTTTCTGGGGACTCCAGAGGTATGCTCCAGTTCGAGGGGGGAATCCGTGCATCAGGGAGAAGTTGCTCGTGGCACGTGAATACAGTCGGGGAGAACCGAAGGGCTGCTGCTGCTGCTGGTTGACTGGTGACGGCTGAGCTGGGGGGACGTCAGGCTGAGGAGGCTCTGAAGGGGATGATGAAACAAGAAAGTCAGCACGAAACAAATAGAAGCACGAGAACTTGAGAACTAATCGTGGCCGATCTGCCGCTCATAGGAGAGTGAATCATCTGGCGCTGCATCCTAGGGAGAAGCCGGCTTAAGAGCAATACTGATTATGATGAGGGACAAGTGCGGTGGAGAGCGAGTGAGTCCTCCTCGACCATGGCCCCGCCCAGCCTGAAAATACAGAGCACACAACAACGCAGCAAAACACACACAGGAAATAACAGGAAATAGCCAAAATAAAGGCACGAGACTCGAATCCCAACAGACGTGCAGCTATCCCCGGAATATTGCTACTGATGGCTCAAGCTGGTCATCCCTGAAAAAAAAAAAGTTGTTTGTTTGATTTTATCCAATCAGTTGACAGACCTACGCACCATCTTGATCATACGTTGGATCTTGTCATCTCCCGCAAACTCTCAATTTCCATCAGTGAAATTTCCAAAGCTGTCATTTCAGATAACTTTCACATTATTTTTGAATTTGCAGCCCCTCAAGCGTCAAGTAGGCCACTTGCCTTGTCTTGTCGATGCTGTGTCCTCACCTCCTCAACAGCTGGAGAATTTGCTGCTGCTTTTATGAACACACAAATTTTTAATGATAATAATCTGATGCATTCTTTATGCCCAGACAACATTCTGTCCTGATTTATACAGCACTTGCTCCAGAATTCTGGAATCTACTGCCCCATTTAATTGCAAATTGGCTAAACTGCGAGCAGATCCCTAGGTAAATGGCGCTACTTGTGCCCTAAAGCAACCCTGCCGTCAGGCAGAAGGCATATGGAAGAAGGACAAACTACACATATCCTAGGAAACACAAAAAAACAGAAGAGAGAAATTAAAGAGCTATGAAAGAGGCAAAATGTCAATATTTGTCTAATATTATCTCCACCAACAGTCATCACCCCAGAATTCTGTTCAACACAATTAACTCTGTTATTAACCCATGCACCTCTGTTCTGGCTGGTGCTTCAGTCAAGACTTGTGAGAGCTTCCTTTACTTTTTCACTGACAAAGTTGCCACTATCAGACAGCTCGCCAGCACCAATTTAAATGTTGACTTGCCCATTGCTCCAGCACATTCTGCTGTGCTTGAGGAGTTTGAAGTAGTTTCTTTGTCTGCTCTCACTAAAGTGGTACAACAGATGAAACTTACAAACTGCCTCCTGGACATTGTTCCCACCAAACTATTGGTAAAGGTCTTTAACATTGTTGGTCCTAGTCTGTTGATATTTGCCAAGTCTTGTCTCAGTTCTGGATTTATTCCAGCTGCTTTCAAACATGCTATGATTCGGCCTCTCGTTAAACAACCTCAGCTTTATCCCTCAGTCTCATCTTTTTATGCACACACTTTCACACGTATATATTTTAGTGTCTTTTCTGTTGTTTACTTTTATTTATTTTAGTGTCTGTTTTACTGATGTTTCTATTTGAAGTTATTGTGTTGTCTTTAAGTTATTCTCTTGTTTTTACTGTGAAGCAGTTTGGTCACTGTTTGGGCTGTTGGAAAGGGCTATATAAATAAACTTTCATTGATTAATTGATTGATTGAATTGTGATCTTTAATTTTCTTCTCCTAGTTACTAGGACCTAACAACTTTTAATGGTTATTTTTGCTAAAACAAAACAAACAAACAAAAAAAGAATAAGCTGCTGTGTTTACTGTATGTTTTTTGTAGTTTATGGGAATAAAGTAAATCAATTTTCCTGGATCAGACCGATGTTAGTTGCCCACATTAACGTTTTTCAGAGTATCTGCATCCTTTTGCAATCTAACATACCACCCCTGCATTGCAACCTATGCTCACTTGCTAGCTGTCACAATGTGACTGAACTGCATTGCTGATTGAAAGCATATGCCAACTACATGTTTTCTGAATTTTGTTGGTAGACTGTACGAACAGTTTAGGGAGTCGAAAATAAGGTAAACTGGGAAACATCCATCCATCTATTATCGATACACCGCTTAATCCTCACTAGGGTCGTGGGCTGAAGTCTATCCCAGCTGACTTAGGGTCTATCACAGTCTATCACAGGGCTACACTTAGAGACAGACAACCAAGCACACTCACATTCACACCTATGGACAATTTAGAATCACCAACTAACCTCAACATGTTTTTGAACTTGTGGGAGGAAGCCAGAGAATCCAGAGAGAACCCACGCTGCATGGGGAGAACACGCAAACTCCACGCAGATCCCGGTGACCCCACCGGGACGCGAACCGGCGACCTTCTTGCTGCAAGGCAGCAGTGCTACCAACTGGGCTGCAAGCCCAACTGGGAAACAAATTCAATTAAATGGAGTTATTTGCTTACCTGAATAACTCACATTTTCTGATCTAGTTTGCTATCAGCAGGACAACATCATTTGCCTTCCAATATGTAAAAAGCATTTCTGGTGTGCCATTGCTGTGGCTGAGATTGGGTTAGGTTTGTACAAACAAAAATAAAATTGGTTCGGAAAAGATCATAGTCATTGTTGAAAGAAAACAAGGGTCATATTCACTGATCAGGTATACACACTGCAGGAATAAATATTCTCAATTTTACTTCTAGATAACATAAATTAATGGAACAAAAAGCAAAATAAAGTCCACGGGCCACAGAATCCATATCATTCAAAATACATGTTTAGTACTGCAGGTATTTCTGACAGTCTTCTGTTGCAACACAAATATGATGGATCAGTTGAGAAGAGAAATACTTATTGAATAATACAGTAGAAGACTATCTGTCAAAATTAAGATATTTATGCTTCAGTTGAAATCCCAGTCAATTTCTCCAACAAGGTTGACTTCACACATATCCTATACACAACAATAAACTGTCTATAAAGAAAGATTGATCAATAGGGAGCACAGAATCAGCATCCTCTATAATGAATGATGAATGTCATATGCAATATTGATATGTGCGGTTGTTCTATTGTGTTTGTAAGTATGTTTGTACAGCTGGATCATAGTCTACAGATTTTACTGCAGTGGAAGCTGAAAGACTGTTTGAATGAATTGTGAAGGACAATAGACCAGAACGACCAAGAGCGATAGGGAAACAAGGAAATAAAAAGACACTGAAAGAAAATGTTGTGTTTGGTATTGAAAATAGCAGGAGAGGATAAGGTAGAAGGTTTTAGAGAAATGGATTTCATTAGAAATAAACTGATGACAGAAATATAGCTCTGCAGCTTAATTATTTCTTATCCTAATTCTAATTATAACCACCACTGCCAAATTAAACAAGAATAGTTGTTACCGTCATTACTGTGGAAAGATACATATATTTGAAACCTCCTCTAAGGAAATGGATTGCCCTCATGTCAGTTGCAATTGGACACATTTTTCAAATCACAGTGACTCTTGAGGCAAAAGAAATCCTGAAAATCTATTTGTTTTCTTTGTGTTTTTTTCCCCACAGGTCTGATTCGATTGCAAGAACTTATAAAGGCACCATCCCGGTACAACATCCGTTTAAAGATCCGGCAGCTGCCTGCAGAAACCAAGGATGCCAAGCCCCTGTTAAAGGAGATGAAAAGAGGGAAGGAGTTTCACATCATCTTTGATTGCGGCCACGAAATGGCTGCTGGGATCCTGAAGCAGGTGTGTATACATATTTGTAAGTGTTGTTGTACATACTAAAGATGTACGTTCTTGTGTACTTGTTGAGGTAGATCATAACAAGTCCTCGAAGTAGGAAAGCAGTAGTAGACAGTTGTAAAGGTGTGAATGAAAGATAGCTTCTTAATGTTGTTCCCTGTCATGCAGCTGGATTTAACATTAAGGAGATGCTTTGCAATGAGTAACCTAGGTAACAGTTAGGGTTAGGAGGATTGCCCGTGGAACATTGTGCAGTTTCATGTTTCTTCACTTTTGACAGTTAATTTTGAAGTATGAATTACGAGCCAAGGATAATGATTCAGAGAGACCCATTCTGCAATTTTACAGGATTGGTTCCTTAGGGGGCTGCAAGGTGGCTCGATGGTTAGCACCTAAGGACAATTTAGAATCACCAATTAACCTCAACATGTTTTTGGACTGTTGGAAGAAGCCGGAGAACCCAGAGAGAACCCACGCTGCACAGGGAGAACATGCAAACTCCACGCAGAAAGATCCCGGGTGTCCTCATTGGGACGCGAACCGGGAACCTTCTAGCTGCGACCTCGTAGCCCGTCCAAAAACATGTTGAGGTTAATTGGTGATTCTAAATTGTCCGTAGGTGTGAATGTGAGTGTGCTTGGTTGTCTGTCTCTAGGTGTAGCTCTGTGATAGACTGGCGACCTGTCCAGGGTGTCTCCTGCCTTCACCCTGAGTCAGCTGGCATGGATGGATGGATGGATGGATGGATGGATGGATGGATGGATGGATGGTTCCTTAGACTTATCTTGTATACAGCTCTGGTTGTCTTAATCTGTGTGCAAGACAATCGTTGACACACTGCAGTTTTAAGGTGGAAACGGTGACTGCTTATTTCACTGTCTTTCAGCATATAAAAAACACATAATGAACTTGTTAACAAGGAAAAAAACTTTTCTGTTATGTTATATTGTTTTGCTCACACCTTCATGTGATGTCAAGATGTGATTTCATATGAAAAAAATTGCAGAAGAACTGTAATGCAACACGTGTAGCAGTCTCTTCCAAATAAATCTGTTCATGAATTCTGAAATGGATCAGAAATGTCAATGAAATTTGTGTTATTTTTTATTATTTTCAAGGTTTAATTAAACAAATTTAATAACAAGCAATTTAATAAACCAAACGCCAAAATTAATAAATAAAAAATTAAATACATGAAAATTAAAGTGAGATGCCCACCCAATAATTTTTCTTCAAGGATGGAGTAACACAACAAACAAGTATCCATATGTCCTCTGCTTGTAGGACTTATAAAATATTAAAAACAACATATTCAGCCACTGTACTTTGTCACATTCCAAGGGGTTGGTAATCAATTCTTGAGTGGTAGATTGCTGGGAAAGGTCAAGGACGTCTTTCATTAATAATGTCAGAGAGAAACCCTACTAATGGGAAGTAATAAAAGACTTAAGTGTCCTGCCCTGATATTCTCATCACACGACACACCAATATGTAGGAGACTGTCTTCACTCTTTGTTTGCTATCAGCCAAGCAACCCAAATACAGTAGAAACAACAAGAACTAAAATAAAAAATGTAACTTGGCGAATGCTACCATAAACACAGAATTTTATTTTTCACTACATCCAGCTATTGTTGGTAAAAGATATACTTCTAAAATTGCCAGTTTGCAGTGCCATAGAGACACTGAATCCAAACTGTTGACTAGTACTATAATACAGAGAGCTAGATGTGCTCTATTGTAATAAGAGTATTTTTCATTTTTCCTATCTGTCGTGACACCTGAGTCAGGGTGCAGTGTGTGACAATCCATGTTGATATTTTTAAAGAGGAGCGTGTCTATTTGTGCTTGGTTTACAGCTGTTATACAGTAGTCTGGGCTGTCTACAGGCAGCCTCATTGGATTGCTGTTTCCTTTGCTCTGTTTTTCCTTCGTCTCTTGCCACGAAGAAGGCTGTGGTTCCTATACCAGCATTTTTGGGGTTTTCTTAGAGGTTGGGAGTTGGACTTATGCTACAGACATCCTAAGTTGGCTAAAAGCAGGAAAAGAAGCATCTCTTCCAGGCCTCCTTTTGTCTTCTTTCATCTCTCCTGGCTACAATGGCTATGATTCCTTATACCAGCATATTGCTCAATGAGACCCATGTTGAGCACAGATATTATTAGGTGGCTGACTGTGAGAAAACTTTGCTTCAGCCCAGCCAAGTTCATCTTTCTGCCTTAGGTCAGGTATAAAACCAAAGTGGTTAGACACTTCAGTGAAACATACTGCTTACGGTTGCTAACTTGGGGGTAAGCTGTGTTATGGGCTTAGTTGGTCAACAAATGTTGGTCAACTATCATCTTAAGACTCTCTCTAAACAGAGAGAGTCTTAAGATGATAGAGATCTCACACTGACATTGAAACTTGGTTCTCTAAACTAGCTAATATTCCTGCACAGCTTGTGATATTAAGAATGTGACAACTTCTGAGTTGCTGCCTTTCCCAGCCCCGTGCAAAGAGTGGTGATAACAATGTGTTAAGTCTGTAAATGGCTGTTTGAGCTGGAGTGGGTCCATTGGTTTAACCCTTAGATGCATAAGTGGGTCACAAATGACCCAGTGAGGTCTTTTTTTTTTTGCAATATCTTCGTAGCAAAAAAGTTATCATTTCATATTCCAGCTATTCCTCAAAAAACATGTTTTTGATATCATTTTGCTTAAATTTTTTAAGTTACCTTTCATACTTTTTTAAGAAATTGTAGTATTTGTATCACTACCCCAAGCTTCCATTCGTGGGTCAAAACGACCTGTATGCATTTCCTATAGAATCTCATGGGAACCTGTGATTCTTATCAGGTTTCGTTGTCAGGAATATATTTACTGTGCACCACACACACTATGTCAGAGATGTCACCGATCAGGATGATTATTTTACATCACAAAATCTGGTACATGTATTATCTACATTTTTTACCTCAGAAAAGGATGGAAAAACAGGCAAGCACATTAAACAACTTTGACAACGGCCAAAATGAGGTGGCTAGACAACTGAGCCAGTGTATTTCCAAAATGGCAGGTCTGGTTGGATGTTGGTTCTACGCAGTGATAATTCTGACATAAACTAGTCCTAGGAAGGACAACTGATGAACTAGTGACAAGATCATGGGTGCCAAGGGCTCACTGATGCCCCTGAAGTGTAAAAGCTGGCTCGTGTAATCTGATCTCAGAGAAGAAATACTATAGCAAAAACCACTGAAAACAGTTACAAGCAGAATCAGAAAAAAGTTTACTCATCTATTTGGGGTATTTGCTGTGTAACAGTTTTTTCAAATGTGTGGACGTTACAAAAGTGTACACGACTACAAGAAATACAATGCAATACTATTATACAACAAAGGACTACGGTTATAGTCTGTAGTGTAGTGTAACAGAATGGATAATATGACACACGGTTACCAGGCTAGTAGAGGGATGTTAATCAAGCTGGCATGTGAAATTGACTTGGGTATGTACGGTTAAATACGCAAATTATACAAACATTCCTTTACAATAACTTGATGAGGGTGGCACTATTCATTGTTAATAAAAGTGACATGCCCTCCACCTATTTCCTTGCTATTCTCAGTTTTATTACTGGACCATCTGAAAATTGGGATTCAGAGTAATTCCTGTCGCCATGTGTCTGTGAAACACATAACAGTGTACTCATGGAAGTCTCCTCGATTCCTCATCTGGGCTGTTCGCTTGTCCATTTCATTGTTAAGTGATCTCACATTGCCCATAATGACAGATGTGTGATATGGCTTACATTTCCCCTTTTCCACAACTCTCTGTTGTCTGGACCCATCTCTATTCACCTAGTACTGACTCAGCACAGACAGCGATTCACAGTTTGTTGTGAATAGGGCTGTGCAGCTGCAGACTGGTTACAGAGCCCATGTTGACCCCTGTCCACTGCCACCATGCTCCCTCACCATGTAGAAATGGAAGGAAGTGGATTTGGTTTGGTCAGATGAGTTACATTGTTTTGCCTCCACACCAGCAACAGCGGAGGCATTATGCTTTCTGTTTCTCAATCTGTCTGTACTTATGCCCAAAAGTCCCATTGTCCTGAATTCAATATCTACTGAACGCCAGAAGGCAATTCCATCAAATTTGGCACATGAACTAATTTTACTTTTGGTGATCAAAGGGCAAAGGTTACCCTGACCTTACGAAAGATGTTTTTGGCCTAAACTCAAGAATTTGTGGTTCTAATTATGCCAATATTCCACACAATAAACTGATAAACACTTCAAAGGTCAAAGGTCATGTCTGGACAGACATGAATGTAAACTGCAATTTTAGTGGTTGGAGAACTCATACAGCCAGGAGGCGGTCATTCTAGACTTTTACATCATGTGCCTAGCCAGGTTCATGTGTATCATTTAAGAGATGGCAGCTGGCTGCTCTATGGGAAGAAGGCAGGCTGTGTAATTGTCTGGTAAATGTTCTGCCAGAAAACCAGATTTCAATCCTTTCATTCATGTTGATGTCACTTTGGCATGAACTACCTATGTCGACATTGTTCCATACCATGTACACCCCTCTATACCAATAATCTTCCTTGAGGGCAGTGGGTGCTCTCAGCAAGATAACGCTCCCTACCACACTGCATAAATTCTTAAGAAATGTTTTAGGGAACATAACAGAGAGTTCAGTGTGTTGGCTTGACCTTTCAATTCCCCAGCTCTGAATCTGATTGAGCATCTGTGGGATGTGCGGAAAAAAGAAGTTCAATGCATAGAGGCCCCACCCAGCAATGTACAGGGCTCAAAAGATATACTGCAAACATCTTTGTGTTTGATATCACAGGGCACCTTCAGTGTCTTCTAAAGCTCATGCAATGAAGGTTCAGAGTTGATTTGGTGGCATGAAGGGAACCTACTCAGTATTACACATGTGATTTTGATTGTGTGACTGATTAATGTTTTTCCTTTGATGCCATCCTACTGTCTAAATATGATGTCCTGCTGATCTTGGCTAAGTTCTGTTATTTTTAGTTCCTCCTTGAAGTTCTTCTTAGATTGTATTGAACTGAGAAGACCCTGAAGTCCTGAGTTTTTTGTCACCACATTTATCAATGTCAGTAGTGGTCAGTGTCACTGTACTAATGCTAGCAGATTCTACTTGGGGTGATAAAATCATCACAGTTTTCATTTTTGATTAAGGGATGCTGACTGGCTAAATTTACATGACTGTGTAAATATCTTTAGTCAGCGACTGACGATGCTACAGCACTGACAGGCTGATGTTTCTCGAAAAATCAGAGGAACTGTTTTTAGACACAGAGACAAGCTGTTTGGAGACAGGATAAAAGGAAGCTACTGCAATATTTCCCTTAATACTATTTCATGTATAACACATTATCGAGTATACTATGAATTCTCAAAAAAAACCCAAACTGTTCTGATGCCATCTAATACCGTGATTAACTAATGCCTTGTAAATTTTAACAATTAATGCTTTTTTTGTAGACATATATATCCAAAGCTCGACAGGACTGCAATACCTGGTTGAGGTTGCTAATGCATGCCTAACCATTCACTTGGTAGATGTCCTTTGTTCAGTCAGTTACTGAGTCTGAAAGCAGATTCAGACACCACCACAGGGCTTTAAAAAAAAAATTCACTCAATTTCCCTTTAAAGTGCTCTTTAACATTGAATCATGGTCAATTTAGTTGCTTTTTTTGACAAAACAAATTGTGTCAAGCATGTGTTTTTATGTGAAAGTGAAAACAAATTTTCTTCAAAGTCATGTCAATTATTAAAAAATTTAAAAAGTAAAAAGTAATTGCACAAGTTTTTACCCCCTTTAAGCCAGTATTTAGTAGATGCATCTTTGGCCCTAATTACAGCTTTGAGCTGTCAGGTCACAGGGGTTGTGAGAGAATAGCTCTTTTAAATTTACCTTTTTTCAACACTGGCTTTCTCTTTGCCAGTCTCCCATAAAGCTTGGACTTGTTGCTGTATTCACAATCTCTCCTATATCAGCCAGTGAAGCTAGAAGCCCCTTCAGAAGCGTCACAGGTGTCCTGGTGGTCTCCCTTACCAGTCTCTTTCTTGCGATCACTCAATTTTTAAGGATGGCCTTATCTACACTGAAATAAGTGAACTTTGTGAGTTGTTAAATAATTGAATGCACCTATACTAAACTTAATTAACATATTTGTGTTTGTGATTAAAACCTAGTGTTAGGAGTGAGCTCCTAATTTACAGGAAATGGACCCAAAGTGCGACAAAAGAGGCGGGTTGCAATAATAAAGGGGACTTTATTGGGAACCAGCGTGCTGGTCTTTGTGGGCGGAGGTGAGAGGGTTTCCGGGGACTCCCGAGATGTGCTCCAGTGCGAGGGGGGGAATCTGTGCTCTGGGGAGAAGGTGCTCGTGGCACGTGAATCCAGTGGGGGGAGGGCCACTGCTGGTGGTTGACTCGTGACGGCTTGGCTGGGGGGATGTCAGACTGAGGAGGCTCTGAAGGGGATGACGAAATGACAAGGTCAGCTTAAACAAACAAACTACAAGCACACGAACTCGAGACGAAGCGTGACCAATCTACCGCTCATAGGGGAGTGAATCCTCTGGCACTGCATCACGGGAGGAAGCCGGCTTAACAGCAGCGCTGATTGCAATGAAGGACAGGTGTGGTGGAGAGCGAGTGAGTCCCCCCCCATTAATCAATATTTTCCTACTGTGCCCAGACTTACTTATTTATGGTGTTCCTATAACTCTGGTGTCTGTATTACATCAATTATTTAAACAGCAATGAGCATGTAATGTCTATGATTTCACTGCTATGTCAAACAAGTGAACCACACGTTTGCCTGTCGATCCACAGATGTTTTACTGCTTAACTGCATCTGGTCTGTTGTGGCAACGTAGCCGAGACATGCTTACCCCCTTCTGGCTCTTGCTGGGGGATCTCAAGGTGTTCCCAGGCCAGATGGGATACAAATAATGATCCATCCAGCATGTTTTGGGTCTGCCCAAGGTCTCCACACAGTTGGGGATATCTGGATTACCTCAACAGGGGGGGACATCCAAGGAAGTCCTACATACCCCATCTCCTCAGATGGCTCCTTTTAAGGTGAAAAAGGAGCAGTTATACTCTATGATTGTGCTCCATTTCCAGGCACCTTATAAAGAGGGTAAGCATCATGGAAATGCCATACAATCCTGGAGAAAAACCCATTTTGGCTGTTTGATTCTTTTTGTCTATCCACATCTGTAGCTCTCACTTCAACTGTCATGAAGTGCTTTGACAGACTGGTGCTGAGGTACATAAAATCCTTACTGCCACCCAGCCTTGATCAGCACCAATTCGCATACGGAGCCAACAGGTCCACAGGTGATGTCATCTATGCGCGAATGTTGTTTGTGGACTTCAGTTCTGTTTTTACAGTGCAATATATTTATTTTACCGTTTGGCTATTACCATGCTCGTTCCAAACTGTATATACTTCCTACTAGCTCCTTTTGTAAAAATATTTATATATACTTATTTGTCCTTTTATACTTGTATTTCACCACTGGAGTTGTCTTTTAATTTCATTGTACTTTGTGTATGATGACAATAAAAGCATTCTATTCTATTCTATTCTATTCTATTCTATTCTATTCTATTCTATTTTATTATATTCTATGTCATGTCTGTAGGTGAGAATGGAACATAGATTGACTGATAAGAAGGAGAGAGGAAGAGCTTTGCCTTTCCATAGTCCACAAGACCATGTCAAAAAAAAAAAAAGTTCAGTCATCAAAACAAAATCAAAAGCCTGATCAGATTTGTTCTCTTTGACCTTAATCAGGGACTGCAAGGTGGCTTGGTGGTTAGCACCATCATCTCGCAACTAGACGATCCCCAGTTCGCATCCCGGACTCCCGGGATCTTTCTGCGTTTGCATGTTCTCCCTGTGCAACGTGGATTCTCTCTGGGTTCTCCAACTTCCTCCAACAGTCCAGAAACATGTTGAGGTTAATTGGTGATTCTAAATTGCTTGTAGGTATGAATGTTAGAGACAGGCAACCAAGCACACTAAGTGTAGCCCTTTGATAGACTGGCGACCTGTCCAGGGTGTCCCCTGAACCCGAGCAGTGTTTTGTTTTTAGATTTCTGTGCTAGCCACGGATTTGCCATAACAATCACCATGTTCAAACATAAAGTTGCTCATAAGTGTACTTGGTACCAGATTACCTTAGGCCAAAGTTCGATAATCGACTTTGTAGTCATATCATCAGACCTGCAGCCGTATGTTCTGGACACTTGGGTGAAGAGAGGAGCAGAGCTGTCAACTGATCACCACCTGGTGGTGAGTTGGATCCGATGGTGGGGAAGGCTGCCGGACAGACCTGGTAAACCCAAACGCGTAGTGCAGGTGAACTGGGAACGTCTGGCAGAGGCCCCTGTCCGTGGGGTTTCAATTCCCACCTCCGGAAGAGTTTTTCCTGCATCCCGGGGGTGGTTGGGGACATGGAGTCAGAGTGGTCCATGTTCAAAGCCTCCATTGCAGAAGCAGCCATTAGGAGCTGTGGCCAGAAGGTCACTGGTGCCTGTCGCGGCGGCAACCCCAAAACCCACTGGTGGACACCGGTGGTGAGGGAGGCTGTCAGGCTGAAGAAGGAGACCTTTGGGGCCTGGTTGGCACAGGGGTCTCCTGAAGCAGCAGGCAGGTATCGGCTAGCCAAAGGGGCTGCAGCTGCGGCGGTTGTGGAAGCTAAAACTCTGTTGTGGGAGGAGTTCGGGGAGGCTATGGAGAAGGACTTTCGGTTGGCCCCAAGGAAGTTCTGGCAAACCGTCCGACGCATCAGAAAGGGGAGGCAGGGATTTGCCTAGGCTGTGTACAGTCGGGGAGGAGAACTGCTGACCCAGACGGGGATCTTGTTGAGCAGTGGAAGGAGCACTTCGAGGAACTCCTGAACCCGGTAAACACGTCCTCTGCTGAAGGGGCAGAGCCTGAAGACTCAGGGGCTTCTGCGTCCATATCCGTGGTAGACGTCGCCGAGGTAGTTAAGAAGCTCCCCGGTGGCAAAGCGCCAGGTGTGGAGGAGATTCGCCCTGAGATGCTGAAGGTTCTGGACATTGTCGGACTATTATGGCTGACACATCTCTTCAGTGTTGCGTGGGCATCGGGTACAGTGCCTGTGGAGTGGCAGACCGGGGTGGTGGTTCCCATTTTTAAAAAAGGGGGACCGGAGAGTGTGCGCCAATTATCGAGGTATCACACTTCTCAGCCTCCCCGGGAAACTTTACTCTAGGGTGCTGGAAAGGAGGCTTCGGCCGATTGTCGAACCTCGGATTCAGGAGGAGCAATGCGGATTCCGTCCTGGTCTTGGAACAGTGGACTAGCTCTTGACCCTTGCGGAGCTGAAGAGGGGAGCATGGGAGTTCGACCTGCCAATCCACATGTGCTTTGTGGATCTGGAAAAAGCCTATGACTGTGTCCCCCGAGGAACTCTGTGGGGGGTACTGAGGGAGTATGGGGTACCAGGCTCGCTGCTATGAGCCATACGGTCCCTGTACAACCAAAGTGCGAGCTGTGTCCGCATTCTCTACAATAAGTCAGACACGTTCCCAGTGGGTGTTGGACTCCGCCAGGGCTGCCCCTTGTCCCTGATCCTGTTTGTGGTTTTCATGGACAGGATCTCAAGGCGCAGTCAGGGAGAGGAGGGGGTCCGGTTTGGGGACCTCAGGATCTCGTCTCTGCTTTTTGCAGACGACGTGGTACTGTTGGCTCCATCCGACCGTGACCTTCAGTACTCACTGGAGCGATTTGCAGCCGAGTGCGAAGCGGCAGGAATGCGGATCAGTACCTCCAAGTCCGAGGCCATGGTTGTCTGCCGGAAACCAATGGATTGCCACCTCCGGGTTGTGGGGGGGAGTTGCTTCCTCAAGCGAGGGAGTTTAAGTAGCCCCCGCGATCCGACTCCGGAAAAGCGGATGACAATGGATGGATGGATGGATGGTTTTGTTTCAATTTTTCAACCTTGGTCACTTTAACAGGAAACACATTCGAGGGGATTTCATGCATAAAAATGTCCAATAGTACTTTTTCAAATGTCTCCCAGTCACTAATGTTGAGTCTGGCCACCCCTGACATCGATCAATGCGATAAGACATCGTGGTATACTGTCCAACAGCTTGTTGTCAATGGGCAGGACGTCCCACTCTTCAGTCAGATCCCAAAGTCAGAAGTGGTTTCACCTGGTACTTGGACTCAGTATGTAATCATTGAACTTGGACAAAGTGATTACTGATGTTTATAAATGGAAATAAAAAGAAGAATGTGTCTGAAAACAAAAATTATTTACTTTTTGGGCAACAGTGTATATATTTCCTTCTGGGCTATCCAATCGTGTTATGAAATATTGTAACAACATAAACCCTGGCATATTTAGTGAATTGTGCTCTACATCATGCTCTATAAATGAGAACTGTTATTTAAATCCTTGCACCTCTTCCAGTAAAGTCTGTTCCAAATAGAGACAATTGAAGCATCATATTACATACCATGTTTGTATTTTCCACACATTCAAATAAACAGTATCACACCTGAGGTTGTGATTGCACTGGCGACAGCCAGTGCTGGAGGCATTATGCTTTTGGGCCACCTGTCCCTCCCTTTCTCACTAACATATTGTATTTTGAATGTCTTAACAAAGTTGGTAGAAATTTTCACTTGGACTGAAGAATAGACTGTTTTCATTTTGGTGGTCAAAGATCATGGTTACTGTGTTTATTCTTTTTTATGTTTATTACTTTTGTGAACAGTTTTATTGCATGTGGCACAAATATTTTCTTGGAATCAAACATGAACCAATCAGAATCAAGGGTCAAAGGTCACTGTGACCACACAAAGCAACTCAATAATTGATGGAGTAATTATGTCCAAATTCTGAACAAATGTCAAACAGGATAAAATAATGATAAAATTAAAATGATGACCGTTTATATCAAAAATAACAAAAACAAAGGTGAAGTCTGGACAAACATAGATGTAACCTGTAACGTGATGTGAGGTGGTGATTTCAGTTTTAATTCATTTTGCACTAATTAGTTCAAATGAACAGCAGTTTCTAAACCATCAGCCACAACAAGATATAATATTAAATAATATATATATTTTTTAAAAATATAACAAAATAAAATCAAATATTATATACATATATTTGCTAATGAACAAGATTTTCCATCTATATAAAATCATTCATGATGTTCCATGCTGGTTTTTCCTAGATATGCCAAATATATGATGAGACTGAGCTCTGTCTCTTTCTTTATGTGGCTGTTTGTCTTTTTGGTGGTTGTTTCTTTCTTATCTCTGAGCCTGTGGCTGCAGCAGTGTAGCAGAATATATGCCTCTTCACATTACATGGTTATACAGCCAATGAAACAGCCACATAAACAGACAAATGCATGTGTGTATGTGGATGTGTGCAGAATATAACTAAGCATTGTATTGTGCCTCCCAATTCATATATAAATCTCTCCTTCCCCCAATCTCTCTCTCTCTGCTTCTCTCTCTGTCACTCTGTGTCTTAGGCTCTCGCCATGGGGATGATGACAGAGTATTATCACTATATCTTCACCACACTGGTAAGGAGAGAAAGAGGCTGTACTGCACGATTGCTTTGTCATTGGGTCTAACACATTGTTCCGTATCCACATGAAGATTTGTTACTTGCTCCAAAATTTTGTCAATTATTCATTTTACATTTGTTTCCTTGGATCCTTCCTTTTTCTCTTTTCTAGCCAATTTCTCCTTTTCCCTCATATCGAACACATCAAAAGACACAAAGAAAATGGCAGCTGCCTACAGATTGAGCTGTAGAACTGCATCAGTGATTAATCCTTATGTATACGAAGCACGGTACCAGAGATAGCACAGATTTGAGGTGAAATTAGGACTTCCTACTGTTTTGACTTTGTCGATGGGAAGCATGTACAAATCAAAGTCCAGCAGTGACTAAGTCAAATAAAATTATTAAATTTAATATTTTAATGATGATTCTAATTGTGTGGATGACAAAAATGAGAGCAGTAATGTTGCTGAGGTTGGGGAAGGGGGTCAGTGAAACTGTTATCCAGTGTTGCCAACTTACCAACTTTCTCGCTAAATCTGGCTTCTTTCCAAATCCTCTTGCCACCTTTTTTTTCCCCAGAAGCGACTAGCGAATAATGTAGCGACTTTTTCTGGTGTTATTGGAGACTTTTCTGGTGTTTGGAGACTGACGGAAAAGTACATATCATTGTGCCGTTACTGTCCTCAATGAGTAGCGGGTGCTGCCGTGAGCTCCTCCCTGTCCTGAAGTTCTCCCAGGTGGTCAGGAGTCCTGCACAGCTGCGGTTGGATCACAGGAGACCTTCACCGCTCTGCGGCACCGCTGCAAATGGATCGCTTAGTGCCAAGCCACCGCTGATCCCAGATTGGCTTACAGAGGGAGATCTGAATGTAAATTTTTTTTTTCACTGTCACAGTATTTGAGTCACACAGCCTCAATCACTTGCTCACTGTGTCCACTGTGTGTGCCTCTCTGTGACATAAGCTAAACATCTAGCTAGCTAGCTCATCATGTCAGAAAAAAACGAAAAAGAAATCTAACAAATAAAAAACAAAAACCCTAAGTAACTCTGTCAGAGCATATCTTTGGGTCTCTTTGGATCCTAAGCCCAGATAATGGAGGAGGGTAGGATGCAAAGCTACCAGTTTCACCCCACATTACAGTCGTTGGATTAAATTTGATATTCTAACATTTAACAATACAGGAAAAAATTAATTTATTTAATGTGGGTCTAAGCACAACATTAGTCATGAAGTTATTGTGAGAAGTGATGGCCTATTTCAATGGCAACATTTAAAAAAACACACCAAGAATCAACAGATGACAGTTCAGTTGTAGTTCTAAACATATTTATTGCAGGCTGGCGCGACTGGTTGACGCTGCTCTCCAGCAACGTAGCTTTTAGAAACGGCAGTTTAGCCTTTAAAAAACTTATCTGAGCATCTACAGAGTGAGAAGTCACTGCTCCCAGCCAAGAACACTGCATCTTTTCTGCTACTCAAAGAAGCTCTCCAGAGAAGTTACATGTATTCGACTTGCAGTCTGCCCTGTTTAGGCTTGTTAGCTGGTCGTACTAACTTGCTAACTGCTGATAGTCAGGTGCTAACTGACTACTACTAGTAGGAAACTTTACCTTATCCAGCCTCCTGTGTCAGCTTCTTCAAGCTTTGAAGGACATCTACGTTTGAATTCCGATGTAAAGGAATCGCCAGTGAGACCTGCTGTCTTAGCTCATTTTTGGGGCTAGCAGGCTAGCAGGCGTAATATCCAACCTCCACCCGATTCCAGACTGATTGTCCCTATTTCCTCCACTCCGGGGACTGCCGGCACCGTGCTTCGCCTGTCATACCCCGGATCATCATCTAGATTATCATGGTTTGCTCACTGCCCTCACCGCTGAGTGTTAGCCCCGCGCTAACTCTCACCCATCGGACCAGGCTGCCGCTGTACTCTGCCGCCGACCTCCGCGTCCTCAACCACCACCTTCCCCCGGACTGCCTGAACACCCTTAAAGAAGCCAGAATACTCTGCACCAGCCGTTCTGCACACAGAGGCTCTGGCTAAGAGTTTGTCTACCACTCTTCATCACAACAAACAGCAACACGTGAATCTGACCAACCTGCGCTCACTACCCCAGACCACACACACACCTTCAGATGAATGTCATCTGCACCTGGCTCTGCTCAACACCTGCTCTCTCACCAACAAAAGTCTCATCCTCCATGAATACATCCTTGACAATAATCAGGACTTCCTCTGTTTAACTGAAATATGGCACAAACCACTGGATAACTACTCACTCAACCAAGCAACACCAACAGGATACACATACATAGACAAGCCCCGCCCAGAAGGATGGGGTGGCGATATTGGAGCAATCCATAGAAAGGACATTAAAACCACAACACTCTCCATGCCAGCTGTCTCCTCATTTGAATATGTTGTTTACAAACTCCCTGGCCCCACCCCTCTGATTACTGCTGTCATTTACCGCCCACCCAAACCAAACCCAAACTTCCTCACTGACCTCTCTGACCTCCTCAACCAACTCTGTGCCATCTCTCCATCCGTTCTCCTCCTCAGTGACTTCAGCATTCACACTGACAATCCCAGCTGCACAAACGCCAATGAATTCCTGGACATTCTGCACTGCTTCAACTTCACAAAACACATTCACTTTCCCACACACAACCGTGGCCACATCCTGGACTTGGTCTGCTCCACTGGTCTCCAGATATCACAGCCATCATGCCACAACCTCCATATCTCCGATCACCTGGTAATCCGTATGGACATAAGAATCCCCACCCCCACCCCCAAACTTAAATGTACCATAAACTTCCGTAATATAAAATCCATTACTCCCTCAGCTCTTTCTACTGTTCTCACCTGCAGCCTTGTTGTATCTCCCCCACCACCATCTGGCAATCCCTCTGACCTTGTCACCCACTACAACAACACCCTCTCCTCCTGTCTGGATTTACTGGCCCCCAACAAAACCAAAACAGTCTCATTCACGCACTCTGCCTCATGGTACACCCCTGCACTTCACCTGATGAAAGCACAAAAACGCCAACTGGAACGACTCTTCAGAAGAACCGGACTCACAGTACATCTCCAAATCTACACAGACCACATCCAAAAGTACAGAGATGCCCTCAACTCTGCCCAGTCAACCTATTACTCACACATCATCCACACCTCCCTTCTGAAGCCCCATGACAACAACGCTTCATCCTTCACATTTGATAAATGCCAGACTTTCCTCTCATTTTTTCAATACAAAATAGACTCCATCGACAACAGCCTCCACACCTCCACGCCCCACCCCACCTCTCCCCCTTGCTCCCCCCAGTCCACTGCTCAGCCTTTATCTCAGTTCTCTCCCATTTCTCCTTCTCAACTCTCCCAACTCATAACCTGCATTGAAGACTCCCACCTGCACCCTAGCCCCATCCCCTCCAAGCTGTCTCCTGTCCTTTCTCCACTCATCACTGCTACCATCAGCTCCTCACTCTGCGCCAGATCAGTCCCTGACACCCTTAAAGTTGCTGCCATAACTCCCATTCTCAAAAAACCTGGACTTGACCCTGACATCATGTCCAACTTCGGCCCCATCTCCAACCTCCCCCTCCTTTCAAAAATATTAGAACGCGCTGTCGCTTCCCAACTCCAAACCCACCTCAGCTCCAATAAGCTGTATGAAGTATTTCAAACTGGTTTTCATTACAAGCACAGCAATGAGTCACCCCTCCTCAAAGTATCCAACAACCTCCTCCTTTCCGCAGACTCTGGACATGTCAATATTCTCATCCTCCTCGACCTCACCACTGCCTTCGACACCATTAACCACTCCATCCTCCTCTCCCGTCTTAAAAAATCACTCCACATCACTGGCACTGGATCAAATCGTACCTTTTCAATCGACAACAATTCATCCATATCAGTAACCACTCCTTCTCCACTGCTCTCCTGGCTCAAGGTGTCCCCCAAGGTTTAGTGCTTGGCCCTCTGCTCTTCATCATCTACATTCTCCCTCTTGGAAATATAATCCGTCGTCACTGTCTCTGATTCCACTGCTACGCTGATGACCTTCAACTCTACATCTCCACCCAATCCATTACCTCCTCCACCCTTTCCACCATCTCACACTGCCTCTCTGAAATAAGCCTGGATGCAAACCAACTAGCTTCAACTGAACTGTGATAAAATTGACCTCATGTTCATCGGCCCCAAATCCCTCACCCAGTCCATCAATCACTTCTGCGTCACCATTGGAAATTCATCTCTGACTCCCTTCTCTCACACCCGCAACCCTGGGCTAATCTTCAACACCAACCTCACATTTGAACAGCATATCAAACAGGTCACAAAAACAACCTTCTTCCATCTGAAAAATATCGCCCGTCTCCAACCATCTCTCTCCCTCCCTGCAGCTGAAACACTCATCCATGCCTTCATCACCTCCAGAGTGGACTACTGCAATAGCCTCTTCTATGGTTTACCCTCCAAACTCCTCAAAAAACTTCAGCTTATTCAAAACTCTGCCATCCGTCTCATCACCCACACCTGCTCAAGTGATCATATCACCCCCGTCCTCCAACATCTCCACTGGCTCCCTGTAAAACAACGCATCACTTTCAAGATCCTCCTCCTCACCCACAAAGCCCCTTCATCATTTGGATCCCTCGTACCTGAAAGCCCTCCTTCACCCCTTCCCGCAGCCTCCATTCCTCCTCTGCTCACCTCCTCGCCCCACCACCAAGGACCAAGCACCAAACCTGGGGAGACAGAACCTTTTCTGTTGCTGCTCCCACCCTCCTGGTGTCAGAAATGTCAGTAGTAGTATAGAGGCCTCTGAAACTACCATCCAAGTTCCAGAAATGAGGGCAAAAAGTTGCTGATGTTGGGGTCATGCCAGTTTCTTTACATTCTTGCGCAGCAGAGAGTCTGTCACCTCTGGATCTTTAATTGCAGACTGAAATATGTCGCACTTAGAGATGCAGAGGAAAGTAAGATAATTATTAGGTAGAAACCATCTGCAGGCCCTTGATGTAAAAATTAACAAGTTTAGGGATGTGGTGGTTAGCACTGTCGCCTGGGATCTTTCTGCATGGAGTTTGCATGTTTTCCCCGTGCAGAGTGGGTTTTCTCTGGCTTCTCTGGCTTACTCCCACAGTCCAAAATAGAATAGAATAGAATAGAAATAGAATAGAAAAATACTTTATTTATCCCAGGCCTGGGAAGTTACTGTGATGTGCTAAAGTTAAATACAATTTTAAAAATGAAAAACAAAAATAAAGTGAAATTAAAATAAAATAAAATAAACAAAATAACTGTACAAAATTTGCAAACTGAAAAAACAGTGCAAAGACAAAGGGTTTTACAGAGCGGAGAGCTGAGAATGCTGTCTGCCAGACAGAGGTGAGGTGTTGTATAGGGTTATTGCTTTGGGCAGGAAAGATTTCCTGTACCGGTCCTTGTGACAGCAGAGCTGAATCAGTCTATTTGAGAAAGAGCTCCACTGCCTGTCTAGAAGGGGATGGAGAGGGTGGTCGGGGTTATCCAGAATAGATAACAGTTTGTTCAGAATCCTCCTCTCCACCACCGCTTCCATGGTGTCCGGTTTGCAGCCGATCACGGAGCCAGCCTTTCTGATCAGTTTGTTCAGTCTGTTGGTGTCGACGGCTCCGATGTTGCCCCCCCAGCAGACTACAGCAGAGAACACTGCACTGGCAACAACAGACTGATAAAAAATGTTCAACATCTAGCTGCACACGCCGAAGGATCTCAGCTTCCTCAGGAAGTAGAGTCTGCTCATCCCCTTCTTATATACAGCCTCAGTGTTGATCCTCCACTTCCGTCTGCTGTCAATGTGGACGCCCAGGTACTTGTAGTCCTCCACCGCTTTAATGTCCTCTCCCAGGATGTGCAGGGGCTGTGTGGCCGTCCTCTTCTTCCTGAAGTCGATCACCATCTCCCTGGTCTTAGCCACATTCAGGAGCAGATAGTTCTTCCCAGACCACTCCACAAAGTCACTCACCAGCGCTCTGTACTCCTCATCCCGTCCACCATGTATACACCCAACCACTGCAGAGTCATCAGAGAACTTCTGCAAGTGGACCAGCTCAGAGTTGTACTGAAAGTCTGAGGTGTACAGGGTGAACAGGAATGGAGAGAGCACAGTGCCCTGTGGTGCTCCTACGTCACTAACCACCACATCAGACAGGGCAGCGAGAAGACGGACAAACTGCGGCCTGCCTGTCAGGTAGTCAGTAACCCAGGAGACCGTGGGTGAGTCTACCATCATCATTCGCAGCTTCTCCCTCAGAAAAAGTGGCTGGATGGTGTTGAATGCACTGGAGAAATCAAAGAAAGTGATTCTCACTGTGCAGCCAGCACCATCCAGGTGCGAGTGAGCCCTCTGCAGCAGGTAGATGACGGCATCCTCGACTCCCAGATGAGGCTGATAAGCAAGCTGCTTTGGAGGCCAGAGGGGGGGTGGAGGCCAGAGTGTGTGGAGGAGGAGGACACAGTTGGGGGCTGTGAACTGAATCTGTTGAAGAAACAGTTTAGCTCATTGGCTCTGTCCGGGCTGCTCACTGGCTGTCTGTTTCTCACATTGAAGCCAGTGATCTCCCTCATTCCAGTCCACACACCTCATGTTGTTCTGCTCGAGTTTGGCCTCCAGCTTCCTCCTGTAGGAGTCCTTGGCCCTCCTCAGCTCCACCTTCAGGTCTTGCTGTAGCCTCCTCATTTCCTCCTTGTCCCCAGACCTGAAGGCCTTCTTCTTCTTGTTGAGGAGGACTTTCAGGTCACTGGTGATCCAGGGTTTATTGTTGGGGAAGCAGCGTACGGNGAGAGAGCACAGTGCCCTGTGGGGCTCCTACGTCACTAACCACCACATCAGACAGGGCAGCTCCAAGACGGACAAATTGCGACCTGCCTGTCAGGTAGTCAGTAACCCAGGAGACCGTGGGTGAGTCTACCATCATCATTCGCAGTTTCTCCCTCAGAAAAAGTGGCTGGATGGTGTTGAACGCACTGGAGAAATCAAAGAAAGTGATTCTCACTGTGCAGCCAGCACCATCCAGGTATGAGTGAGCCCTCTGCAGCAGGTAGATGACGGCATCCTCGACTCCCAGATGAGGCTTATAAGCAAACTGCAAAGGGTCAAGGGAAGATTTCACTTGCGGACGGAGATGGGCCAAGACCAGCCTCTCCAGCACCTTCATCACATGAGATGTGAGGGCTATTGGTCAGTAGTCTTTGGGATCAGAGGGCCTTGACTTCTTGGGAACAGGAACCAGACAGGAGGTCTTCCACAGTGTGGGCACCTTCTCCTGGGTCAGGCTCAGGTTGAAGAGGTGGCACAGGATAGTAGACAGCTGGCTGGCACAGGTCCTCAGTACCTTAGGACTGATACCATCAGGGCCTGCAGCTTTGCCTTGGTGTAGTCTCTCCAGCTGTCCTCTCACCTGATCGGCCGTCACAGTCAGTGGGGGGAGCGAGCACATCAAAGGTGAGGGGGGTGGATCCAGGGAGTTCACGGGGGTGGGGAGGCCAGAGTATGTGGAGGAGGAGGACACAGCTGAGGGCTGTGAACTGAATCTGTTAAAGAAACAGTTCAGCTCATTGGCTCTGTCCGGGCTGCTCACTGGCTGTCTGTCTCTCACATTGAAGCCAGTGATTTCCCTCATTCCAGTCCACACACCTCTCGTGTTGTTTTGCTCGAGTTTGGCCTCCAGCTTCCTCCTGTAGGAGTCCTTGGCCCTCCTCAGCTCCACCTTCAGGTCTTGTTGTAGCCTCATTTCCTCTTGTCCCCAGACCTGAAGGCCTTCTTCTTCTTGTTGAGGAGGACTTTCAGGTCACTGGTGATCCAGGGTTTATTGTTGGGGAAGCAGCGTACGGTCTTGACTGGCAGGGTGGTGTGCTCACAGAATTTTATGTATTCTGTGATGCAGTCAGTCATGTTGTTGAGGTCCCCCCTATGTGGATCACACAGCACTTCCCAGTCAGTAGACTCAAAGCAGTCCTGCAGGGCCTCTTTGGCCTCCTGATTCCACCTCCTAACAGTCCTTGTGGAAGCAGGCTGCCATTGAACAAGAGGAACATACTTTGGTGTCAGAAGGACCAGGTTGTGATCAGATCTGCCAAGTAGGGGGAGGGCGGTGGCACTGTATGCGTCCTTTGCATTTGCATACAGGAGGTCCAGTGTTCTGTTGTCTCTAGTGGGGCAGTTAACAAACTGGTAAAAAGTTGGGACAATTTTATCCAGTGTGACGTGGTTAAAGTCCCCAGTGATTGTTATGAAAGCATTTGGATGTTGGGTTTGTAGTCTGGAGACGGTGGAGTGAATGGTGTGGCACGCTGCCTCTGCATCAGCTGATGGGGGAACGTAAACAGCGACTACAATGGCGGAAGTGAGCTCCCTTGGCATGTAGTATGGATGCATTCACACGACTAACAGTTCAATATCTGGGCTACAGAAACGTTAATTCTCGGTAACATGTCCACGGTTACACCATCTCTCATTAACAAACAGTGCAATCCCCCCTCCTTTCTTCTTACCACTCCTCTCCACGTCTCTGTCCGTCGTACTGTCTGGAAGCCGGGTACAGCAGCGCTGGAATCCGGGAAAAGCGAGTGTAGCTATGTCTCCGTGAAATACATGATGTTGCACTCACGAAACTCCCTCTGAGTCTTTACAAGCGCCAGAAGCTCGTCCATCTTATTGCCTAAAGATCTCACATTCCCCATGATGATCACTGGTACAGTAGGTTTGAATTTCCTCCGCTTGGCTTTCAGCTTAGCTCCTGCTCTGCAACTCCAGCGTCTCCTTCGTAGCTCCTCGGGGATTTCAGGCCTCGCTCCGGGCAGTAGCAGCGGTTTACTCAGCGCGATCAGCTGGTCCCGTGTGTAAAGCTTTCACTCCACTCCGCGTGGTTCCCAGCGGCAAAAGGTGGTAGCAAAACTACTATAAAACTAGCAAAACTAAAAGTGGCCATTGCTGCACTAACCCTAAGTCAGTAAGAAAACAAATAGAATATAAAGTGTCAAGTGACGAAGAACAGTACAAAAAAGAATAAAAGACGTGAGCTGCTTGATGTTGTCCACGTCTTCAAAACAGGTCCCTTTGATGACCCCCTTGAGCTTTGGGAAGAGGAAGAAAATCAGTGAGTAGGGAGGTTGCTCCAGCACGGCGATGTTCTTCGCAGCCAGGAACTGTAGAATGCTCATGGCATTGTGAGCAGGCGCATTGTCATGGTTAAGCAGCCACAACTTATCCTGCTACAACTCTCACCTCTTCTCTTCTTGTTCACTGAACAAAACAAATGCCGCAAGATCTCTTTGTAGACGTATCGGTTGATCATCTGAAGGGGAAAACTCGTAGTTTGTAGTTTGGGTTTGAAATATATCTTTTGTGACACCAGTCCTGGAACTTTTCTGACACACCTCGTACATGTATGAAAGGGCTAATGTTGATAACCAGACAGTGAAATATATAAATTGAAGTGTTGTCCACAGACTGATAGTTAACTGAATGGTATAAAAGTGAAAGTATCATTTCTTCTGGAGTAAAAAGAGATGAGACAAAATAAATTGTCTCTATTTATTTTTCACAAAAATGAATAAAAGCAGGATTCAGAGTTTGTATTTCACCTGACACTATGTGTCTGTAGAAGCGACATTGCCTTTGGTTGTCTAAGGAGAAAGTCCCCTTTACTGTTCACATAAGAAAATGCAAGACCTTCGAATGCATGTGCACTTTTTTTTTCTATGCAAAAACACTAGTATGCATTATTCTAAGATCCCTGTTTGTATGAACAGGTGAACTTGTTCTCAGTTCATATTCCAGGTCAAAGATCTGACTCAAATAAACTGTTATTTAAGCTCCATCCCACTCTCATCCTGAAGGGGCTGCTTGTGTTGTCTTGGGGTCAAAACATTGTCACTCTCTGTCTGTTCTGTCTCCCTCTGTCCTTTACTTTTTTTGATGTCAATTTCAATTGTAAATGTATTCTTCAGCTTTTCAAGTGTCTGTCCTTTACATCATAGCTGCTAAAAGGGATCATTTTCAGTTTAAAAAGAAGAATCTGTAGTCTTTCTGCATCCATTTTGCATGGCACAATTTATGAACGATAATTAAATATCCCTCTGGTGGTTTTCAGGGAGATGAAATGTAAAATGTAAACATGAATGAGGGAAGGAGAGAAAGAGGGGTGCCTTGTCATTTCCCACTGCTGTGTTTGGCACATAGAGAGTCCAGTACTGACAGCCTAATTCTCCCAGCAGAGTGAACAACCTAGCCATACTGAGGTCACATATGGCAGCCATTCTTCTGCCAGATTTGTCTTTACTCTTAGCGGACCTTGTGTTAACTGTTTTGTCTAAAACTGTATGGAGCGTTTGATCCATGTAACAGTTTGCCAGTCATGGGCCTCATAATTTCCCTTTGTAAAAGATTTGTAAAGGTTCACCACTGTCATAAAGTTATTAATGCAGCCTCTTAGATTTCAGTTAATTAAGATGAGATAAGACACAACTTATTGATCTCTCACCAGGGAAATGTGCGTTACAGGAGCTATACAAATAAATCCCAGGAAGAAATAAAACAAGAAATACAAAAGTACAATTAGGACGAAAATAGAGACATAATAAAGATTGCGTGCCTTTTACATGTACAGATATGGCATGATGGATATGCATATTGACATGTACAGATGTAGAATGATGGCTAATCACATACAGTGTGTAAAATTGTACTTATATTTATACAAAGCAACACGTTATTGCTATTGCTATATGCACTAGAAAATTTACAGTGAATAGACCAGTCTTACATTATGCTGTTGCACTTGAAGAGCCGAAGACGAAACAGTGTTACATCTTGTTGTGACACTGGAAGAGCTATACAAGAAATAACCTGTGTTACATGATGTTACTGCATTGGAAGAGCTTTAAAGGAAAAAAATAAATCATTCATTCATCCATCCATTATCTATACACTGCTTAATTCTCACTAGGGTTGCGGGGGTGGGGGGTGGGGGGTTCTATCCCAGGTCACCAGTCTATCACAGGGCTACACTTCGAGACAGACAACCAAGCACATTCAATTCTACGGACAATTTAGAATCACCAATTAACCTCAACATGTTTTTGGCCTGTGGTAGGAAGCCAGAGAACCCGGAGAGAACCCATGCTGCACGGGGAGAACATGCAAACTCCACGCAGAAAGATCCCAGGTGTTCTCACCGAGACGCGAACCCATGTAACAAACAACAAACAGTAAATAAATGAATGCAGGTGAACAAAGTAATTAATTAACAGTGATCGTCACTGGAAGCAGTTGGTTGAACACTAATCAATTTAGAACCACCTTGGAATTGAGAAGCCAATTGTAATTTCTAAATTCACCTGTTTAGCAGAAAGAACATGATACTTGTGTAGCCTTTGTAGGAGGGAGAGGGAGGCCAATGAAGGATGTGTTGCTGTGAGGATCTGCTGGATGAGTTGGTTCAAGAACACAGAGACAGGATGACATCTTTGCATAGCTGTGTTGAAAAAGTGTTCCCAAGTAAAATTACTAAGAGTCAAAACTTAAACCTAAAAAGAACACTTTCACACTGTTGTATCATAAAATCGAGCAAAAAGCCCAACAAAATTGTATAGAAAAGCTTGCAAAGAAAGTAGATAGAACCCCTAAACAGAAATCAAGTAACCAGCCCCCATTTGCATTCTTTGCATTCCACTGACTTTCTTTTATACCAAAAGTTTAGGACATCCAGGGAGTTTAATTAAATTAAACTGTCACTTTGTTCTTTGCATTTATGAACAAAACAATACACCATAGCTGTTAAATGTTTAGCTTAATTTTTTTAAGAGTGTTTTTTTTTTTTTCTTGCCTGTTTTGTATTTATTTCAATGACACATTTAAGATCGGAAGTGTTGGGGAAAAGAACAGGGGCATGGCATACAGTAAAGGTAAAGTACAGTAAAGGGAAGTGTTACTATACAATAAAACTCCACCACTATCCATCCATGGTCAGCCTGTATTTCTTTTACTGTAAGTTAACAGTCTTCCACACATTTAGCAGGAAAAAAAGCCTACAGAAGTGGCCGTACAGAAAGCTGCTAGAAGTAGAAGAAAGTGTAGAGAGCTGCTGATCCTGCAAGGACAGAAAGTGGCAGCTGGGCAGAGCTGCTCTGTTGTGTCCTCTCGTGACTACTGACATCACACTGTGGCAAGGCTGTTTCTTTCTCTTTTGGGGGAAATAAAAATTTTGTTTTTTGACCTTTTGTCTCTCACATCTCTCTTCCATTCTCATGGTTTCTGGCCTAGACTGTGTTAATTAGCTTGCTTACTACCATTCCAAAATAAACACAAATCTCCATTTGATCTGCTTCACAATATTTGCATCAGTTTTTGTGAGCTTTTAATATGTCATGCACATCATACTCGTTAGCTGCAAATAAAATGTTTGGGCATGCATGACCAACTTTTAATCAATATTAGCAAGCTTTACGCCAGAGTCTATAGGGCGTGTCATCCCTGGAGTGTGACAGGTGAGGTGGAAAGACTTCTTTTAGGTGTGGCAGCTGTGATGCCATCCTACCTGAACAGATCTGCTTGTGATACAGAATAGAGTCTAGGTTGCTTAGCCATTAGCTCAACAGCTGGAAGTAGTACAGGGCTGCGACCCTTACTGTTTGAAAATGCAATAAAAGCCCAAAGTCTATTGACATATCATTGTGTTAAGTGACTACATAGGACTAAACAGGTTTGTAGGATATTTTTTTCCACATTAAGGGTCTTTTTCAGTCAGTCAAAGTTTGTTCATCCAAGCTTTAGTATTTTTTTTCTTTCTTTCTAGGACCTGTTTGCACTGGATGTGGAGCCTTACCGATACAGTGGTGTGAACATGACAGGCTTCAGGATTCTCAACACCGAGAACAGCCAAGTGGCCTCCATCATTGAAAAATGGTCCATGGAACGACTGCAGGCTCCACCAAAACCTGACTCTGGTCTACTGGACGGCTTCATGACCGTGAGTCTAAGAAATAAGGAATCAATGAATGAGTAATTAATTCATGTCTCGATCCCTTTGTCAGTCTGGAGCTTCTATGCTAGTGTCTGAACTGAACCGCCGATGTAGTGTCCTATTCGTCATTTGTTTTCAGTTTTTGGCACCATTGTCATGGAGAAGAGGACAGTCACAGGCATTAACTGGAACAGTAGAGGATCTAAAACGCTCTGTGATTGCATTTCTCGGCAAAACGTTACAGCTAATACTTTTCAATTGGATGAAATGAAGGGTTTGTTTCATGACCCCTGTAAGGGTTGTATTTATTGAAGCGCACCTCTCTACTGTATGACTGCTATCTGTGGCACGTGTGTTGATGAACTCTGCAGCATAAAATTGTGAAGAAGGTGTCTGGTGGCTGTCTGGATTAGCTAGCAAATTGGCGCTCATACAAATGCTAAACTAGGATTTTCAAATGCTAACACAGGCTGAGAGCTGAGTGTCTCTCAGGAGATGGCGACTATAGCGGCTAACGTTGCTAAGTTCAGGAGAAGCAAGATTTGATTACATGCTTTCAAAACATTAAAACTCAAGTGATGAACTGCAACACATTTTAAAACTGGTAATAAGTACTGACATACTTTCTTCACTGATAAAGGTGGTGCAACAGTACTTCTGAACATCTGTTTCCAGCAGTTGGACTAACATTATCTACAGGTACCAAGTAACTCCACCATGTAGATTAAGTTTGAGTACTACTTTTCCTTAACTAAACCAATTTTGCAGGGAACATTACATAACAGTGGTTATAGCTGCATTTACCAGCATAAGGAAAAATGTCCACTATATTTTATTCATTTCAACAATTCATTTATTATTGATTCTTAACATGGCTGTTAAAAATAGTGTTCAAAAATTGCATTTCGGAATCCAAACCACATTAGTGTTCAAACTGTGAGTCACATAACATATTCAATGGGAAAAACAATTGAAACTTAACTTCCAGAACCAGAGGTGCCCACTGAAACCGTGTTTGTGCTAAAGAGCACTTTTATTTCTTGCCACAGTTGACCAATCTACCAATATCTACCAAAAGCCTTGTGAGTTTTCCAGGGTTTCTCCATTTTTTTTTTCTGCGAACAGGCTGGTTTTTACAGATTTCACATCACTGACAATATAAAACATTGTTCTGCACATGATAGACTTGGATTCATACTTGGGTATGCAGTGTTTTCTCTTGCTGTTACTTACCAGTCGTCCTAAGTGAGTTAAATGCAAAACCTTTGTGCCTTGGGTTCCAAATGAGTCCTGGGTGCGATAAGAAGAGCCTCTGTCACTGTGATCTGATACCTCTCTGATCAGAGCACACTGCCTGTAATAACTGTTCCTTCATACTGCTTTCATACCACTCTCTTATCTGGGAACTCTGCCAAAAAAACTCAACCCACCAGAGACAAGGAAAGGGAAGGAAAAAAGAGTACTGGAGGAGGGAAGAGAAATGAGGTGAAGGAAAATGAATAAAAAAGAAAAAAGGAAGGACAGAGACTGGGTGAAGGGAAAGCAGAAGTGAAATCAGAGTCCTTGTGTTGTATTCCCACAACAACTGTTGAGGTGTTAAATGTTAGGCCAGTTTAGCCGCTTGGTCTAATTCCAGTTGGAAAGCACTGGCAGCAGCAGCAGCAGCAGCAACATGTTGGCTGCTGATTGAAAACAGTAGTTTGCCTCTAGGGAATAGCAAGTTCCTTTTTTTTCAAAAGAGCAAGATCTTGCTGAGTCATGTTTGTGGATTGATATTGGAGAGTGGGTGTTACTCAGTTTAAGCCTTTTTTGTCAGATTTGTGGCTCAATCAATAGTTTCCCACTTGAGATCTCAAATGGACTGTGTGTATAATAGTTGGACATTTTTAAATCACAGAAAGCTTAGCATTCCCTTATAGCTATGAGCTTTCAGCACAGGCTGCTACATGCAATTGTAGAGTCAATTGGATGTCCTAAATTCACACAAAGAAGGGAAAACAAGGCAAAATAAAGATCTTTCTCCTCATATTTGTCTTTAGAATTGTCTGTGTCTCGTGTGCTATCGAGAGTTATCAGGCGAGCCGTGCTGGGTGGTTATTTTTGGATCAGTGACAAGCAAAGATTTATGTGTGTGAGGAGTGTGCTGTGACCCTGCTCATCAGTGAATTAATGGCATATGAGTTTGAAGGTGGGGATTGATTAATTAGACAAATGGCAATCAGTCAGAAGCTAATGCATATTGACATAGTGAAAGGCTCCGTAAACGTTTGATTAACGGCTTCATTTGTGTGCTGTATTTACGGATTTGTGTGCTTAAGCAGTGAACTGCTGATGTGCTGTAACTTATAGACTTGCGGATCATGACAGATTGCACTAAGTGAGCAGTCTGGAGACTTCACTTTCCCAAACTCATTCTCTGCTCAGCCTTGTTTTACGCTTAGTGGTTGTAATTGCACTTTTAACAGTATGACTTAAAACAAAACAATATTAATTATAATAAGTTTGGAGCTGAAGTTGCTGCAATCAAGCTACAAGTTGCTACTTCAGCTTGTAAATTTCATGAAACATTTGTTCAAAATAATAACAAAAATACATGTGATTCAGCAAATAATGACTTGCAACTACAATTGTTTTGTTTTCATTACCTTCAAATGAGGTCCTCATATCTTCATAAGGAGAGAGTGCTCTTCCATGGAAACAGAGTACAGCAAACACTGACTCTAGAGTGTGTCTTTTGATTTTACATTAAAATATGGCCATCGTAGGTTCTCCTACATACTTGGAAAGAGTAGGGTAAATGAAAGCAATTCAGTTGGTTCCAGTCTGCAATCTCTGCTCAATGCCACTAAATCCTTCACACTGGTGCCTTGCTTGGCTTTAAAGTCAGTGTGTCATGCTAAGGACACAGTTGCACCAAACCAGTAAAATTGAAGACCAAAAACAACAATTTCAGTGGAATGGAGGACTTGATTACTAGCTGGAGCTAATACAGTTTCACATTAGTGAAATCTAAATAGCTGATAGTTATTATTGACCAATTGCAAAATTGTGACAATGCAGACCTTGCATTGTTGCGTAATAATTCTCTGCTGTAACATAAACTAATCGCTCACAAGACTGGAAAGGATGAATGTTCCCATGATGTTAGTTGGTTAAATGTTTATCTGCTGCAAAGAATTTACAATGACCTTCACTCATTCCCTACATGCTTACGTTATTGCATCATTAACATATTGAGCTGTTTATGTCAGGCACAGAAAACTTCACTCATTCTGCAAGAATGAACAATGAGCAACCACAATGGTTTTCTTTCAAACCTCACTTGGTATGTCACTATCGAAAGGGCCTTTTGGCATGACCAATCATGGAAGCTCCACTGCCACCATGTCGCTCCGCAGACAGACTAATCACCTGCAGTGACACTTGTGCAAGCACTGCTGCATGATGCTGGTGTGAATTCTGCAGCATTGCCTGTGGTGTCAGCCTCAAAGCTTACCCCTGTCCTGACTTGCATGGAAGATATGGGGCACTGTTGAGGTAAATCTTTTACCAAAGAGTTCCTGTCAAGGGTCATTCTGGGCATACCAACTCCCTCTCAACCACTGTTTTGCCCTCCCTTCAACAGGGCCATCCCTCCCAGGTACCCAGGTAAGATGAAGCCCTTCAAAGCCTTGATGTATGAGGAAGTGTTTTAGAGATCAAGAATAAGTTGTATTAAGAAACTGAATGTGGTCATCCCCCTCACAGCTTACCAGGATGAGCTGTCTAAGGACATGGGTGACCTGCTAGATAAGGGGCCCCCAAGTGCAGCCATCTGGGAGGAGATATATGTTACAGACATCATCCTGTGTGTGTCCTGTATGTGTCATGGGCCTTGCCATAGCAAGGGAGAGATCATTGTGGCTCAATCTCTCCAGTCTCCCTGAGCAAGATAAGCAGGCCATCTTGGACTCCCCATTCCAGCCATCACAGGCCAGGGGACTAGGTGCTACGACCACTGTGCAGCAGAATAGCGACCTAAGGAAGAAGCATAGGGAAGCGTTTAATATCCCTTAACCATTAGCCTTAGCATTCAGCATCCCACCGTAAGCCCTGCGGGGACAGAAGAAGTGGGGCAGAAAAACTTTTCCAGCTGCCCAGCCCACCCTCCAGAGGGGAAGAGAAGCTGGTTAATGTGATAGAGTAAAATTAAAGGTGAAATAATGTAATGATAAATCTATTTTTTTTCCCCCCACTGACATTGTGATTGAGATAACTTGCTTTTCTGATGATGCAAATTTTGTCTACTTTTAGATGACATTGTGTCACTTAAGATAGAAACTCCAACATGAACAGAAACTTTTGAAGGCCATTGTGTACCTGCTCGCCATAGGCTCACTCCGTGCTGTGGTCAATGAATGAACACTTTCTGATCACGCTACATGCAGAAACTGATCATCTGGTACCACTCCTGGTCAGACCTCTTGAATACATTTTTGTGTATGAGCTCTGTTCTTTATAGCTGAAAATAGGATTCAGTCTGCATTTGCTGTACTTTAATAAATAACAAGATGGGTAAGTGTCATTTTCACTCTGATTATTTTACTGCTTTTCACGAAGATTTCTACCGCAGTTGACTAAGGAGCGGTGGTCGCAATCAGAGACTCAGCAGGCAGCACTCATGGAAATCCTGGCATTAGGCCCTCCAGGAACTCTTTCTCGGGTCTCTCTCCACCCAATAGGAGAGAGCTGAGGATTAATTTTCGAGTCCCACTCAGTGCTGTGTAATGACCCACAATGTTCACCCCATTCACAGTGGTGGAGAAGTATAGGTTACCTCAGTGCTCCCCAATTTGTTCGACCCCTATCAGCACCCTGTTGGGTCAGTTCTGAGGGAGGTGGATGTGTGTGGTTCAAAGCACATAAGCAATTCACATGGTTTAAGGAAGGAATAAAGCCAGAAGTGCAGTGTGGTCAGCACAAGAAGTGAAATCTGAAAATGCAGCTCCGTCTGTTATCCAAAGAGGGCACAGCTGTACCAGCTTTGAGCTTCAAGCCCCTGGGACCCTTTGCCGTCAGAGCAGAGGAGTTGTGCACATGCGCAGTCTACCCCAAGTTGTTGACAAGGGTAACGGGTCCAATTTGCTGCGTGGTGTTTTTCGTGGCTACAAAAGAAGCTGCAAAAACTTTACAGAGCAAAATTTCTTCCAGAGATAATTTCAACTGTGCTTGAGTAAGAAATGAGTCTTGGCTTTGACTCATGATATTGCCGCATTCCAAAAAAGGACGGAGCATTGCGCTCCATTCTGGACACGTTTTTTTTTTTTTTTCAATTGCCATCACCAGGAATACTAATTCAGAATGCTGACACAAAACATTGTATTCCAATCTATCCAGCCAGATGACTGGTTGTGATTGATCTGCAGGCTGTTAATTATCGTGTAAAAAAGGATTTCTCCAATTTACAGAAAATGTCTCAAGTTTACCTTTTAGGGTATAGCCTATGAGTATCAGACCCTCCCATTCAGGCTGTCTCTTACACTGAGGGTCTTCCGCAAGTAGCTCAAAGCAGCCCAAAACTCCTCTTGGGCAGTGCGTCTCAGCATATTTGCACGTTTGGATAATTTTCTTATACGCACTCCCAGTAGTGAGTTAGTAAATAGAGACACACAGGCATTGTTGTTGTTAAGCAACCTCTCTGGCTTGGGTTTCAGCATCAATCATAGAAAAGGCATTCTGTTTTATACTCAGGATATAGTGTATTTAGACCTTGACATAAACTTTTTGAGCTTTCTGTTACAAGAGTGAGTGGAGAAATTGTGCCATCACCTTGCCCCATTCTGCTGGGGAAACAGAGTGTCGTTAAGTGTCCTGGCAGGGCTGATGGCCTCAGTAATTTTTGTTGTTCCTTAGAGGCTGCTGAGGATGCAGGATTTCCAGCACTGGATGTCCTTCCTGCGGCTCAGTGTGGATTTCCCTAGAATGTCTGCTGGCTGTCTGTCACTGGAGAGATCTGAAAGTTTTCACCACCAGTGTCCCGCTGGGAGCAGTATGAGAAAAACCTTGACATCAGATGCTTCATTGACGGTTTAGGGGGCTGTGTTTGAGGGGAAGGCACTAAATGGCACCTGGCTCCCGAGGCTCCGCATTGGGCATCTAACTTACTCTGAGAATTTCTTGCCACGAATGTGAAATTGTCATGTCTTAATCAGGGCAGACAATATCACAGTGCTTGCATATATTACTGAGAAGAAGGCACTCGCTCTCTAAGAGTACATAGATTGGCCCGCATCATCATTGTGTGAAACAGCAGTCATTATGTGCACCAACTTATTCCCCAGAGGAAATCCATTTTACAAGGAGTGGACTCCGACCCCAAAATTGTCCATGAGGTGTACGAGAGAGTCAGTCTGATGTCTGTAGATCTCTGTCTACAGTACCCTCTGTTCTTCTCATTAGGAAATGAGGGCGCACCATTCGGGGAGGATGCTGTATGTGTTATCCCCACTCAGCCTTATTACAACGATGCTAAGCAGGGTGAAGGAGCAGTGGCTAACTCTGATTTTAATAGCCCGAATCTGGCCTAGCAGGCCATGGATGGCAAAACAGGCAGGTCTACTCCACAGCTAGACTTGGCTGCTGCTGTTGCGCAGGGATTAAGTTTCACAGGCGGATGGACAGATTTTTCACCCACGCGCCGAGCCAGGCCTGGCATGTAAGGGGCTGAATTTGAATGAGGCTGGCTTGCCCTTGAGAGTGACTAAAACCATTCAGAGTACACAGGCACTATCCCCAAGTTCACTTTATGATGGCAAGTGGCACATGTTTGAGAAATGGTGTGCAGCCAGAAACATACTTTAATTTTACTGTTCCCTTCCTGTGTTATGCTTTCTGCAGGATTTGGTTGATGGTGGTAAGGCATTTTCCACTGTTAAGGTGTATTTGGTGGCTATTTCAGGCTGCCATGTTGGCTTTGGTGACACAACAGTTGGTTAGCATTCCCTGATAAGGAGGTTCATGAAGGGAGACTGGCTGTGCCCTGTGTCTAAGCCTTTGGTTCCCCCCTCCTAGGACTTGCCCATTCTCAGAAACTGCTTTTAAGTCCTTGGATTGTGCTGACTTAAAGATGCTTTTGTTTAAAACTATCCTGCTGTTGGTTCTGACATCCTCAAAAAGAAAAATAAATTACATGTGTAATCCATGTATGAATCCTCTTTGCAGTTTTCCTCAGACTATAAGAAAGTTGCGTTGCACCCTAACCCTGCCTTTGTACCCATGGTTTGTGGGTTTTCTTATAGTTGCCCCATGCTGGAGCTGCTGGCATTTCACCTACCACCATTCGCTGATGGCAGTGAAAGGCGGCTGAACTTACTCTGTCTTGTACAGGTCTTATCCATTTTTCCGAATGTGAGTAAGGGGTTTAGGATCAATACTCAGCTCATTGTGTCATGTGTCATGTGTCATGCCTTAGTTCCATGAACTGTTGTCATGCTGGGCGTTGGAGGTTATCTTGATGGCATATGTGTGTCTTTAGGGTCTGTAGCCAATGCCACACTTGCAAGCACATTCCACCAGAGGTTTGGCTACCTCATTGGTTCCGTTTAAGGGGGTTTCTGTGAGGAATTTCTGCAAAGCTTCCAATTGAACTACCCCTCACACTTTTAGTGGATTCTACCTTTTCGGTGTGACCGTGCCTTCACTGGCACACTCAGTCCTTAGTGTGGGCTCTCAAGTGTGCTCTAGATCTTGGGGTGGCCATATGGTCTCAACTAGCCCGATTCAAGAAGTCTCTGAACTGTGGAGTATGCAATCTGGTGGGCTATACCTCCCATGGGGAGATACGGAGTGGAGTTTCAAAGAGAATGTTAAAGTACCTGTTCTTAACAAAAAACAGGGAAGTGAGGTATTTCAACACATTGCCTTGCTTGCATTGGCCTGTAGGAAAAATCTGCTGACAATGCCCGGTGTGTAGCAGCAGCAGTTATATAAGAAAAGCGGGGTTATCAGGGTAAGCTAACAATAACGTAAGGTACTAATTCAGTTTTTCCTGGCTTTATGTGTGCCAAACAATTAACATCATTTACATATTGATGAAATTATTAAATGTGTTGCAAGGTATTGCTATATCTAATGTTTTAGTAGTTGGGATGTTCTATTACGTATATTAAAAAAAAAATAAAAATCACTCTTGGCCCTTAAAAATTGGCTCAAAAAAATAATTTGCAGCGAATAGATTCTCAGCCACACCGTACCATGCAGAAGGTTGTAAGATATGTCTTGGGTGTTTTTTTTTGTCTGCTGTCTGTTCCTATAATGATTGGGTTAAGTCATCTTTCAAAAGGTCTAATTTCATTTATTAGTTTAGAATTTTCTGCATAATTATCACCTCAATTACCTGTCTAAATGGATTATCTCACCCAGCAGTGTGTGTTATAGCTGGACATTTTGAAAACACAGAACACTCAGGGTGCCTTTAGTCTTGTGATTTCAGCACAAGCTCGGTACTACCTAGCAGACTATCCGATTCAGTTTTTCTCACTGCATCAGATCAAGAAACTGATTAAACAAACTTATGACGTTGTTTTCTTTTTTCAACCTATGTCTGTGCGTGACAAATCAGGTAAACTAATTCTGAACCTCATTCCTTTATGCTGCCTTCAATTAATCGGGTGGCGGAGAATCCCTGCCCTGAGTCGTGGCTTAACATGCACAACGAGGGTGACCTTACAAGCTCCATGCTCTCATTACCATAATGTCTGTCCTTGTTAATTGCCTTAGCTGCTGTCTGATTCATTGTGTGCCCTGCAAAATTGAAACAGGCTCAAAAAACACTTGGCCATGATTGTAATTTCTGCATTTATCTCTTTGTCATAAGTTGGAAGGCAGAGACGTTAACGTTTATCCTCGTCTGAGCAAACAGGCTGACCCTTCAGTCATCAAGGTCATCTTTTTGTTTGTTGCAGCTCCAAACACAGTTGGTATTCAGAGCCACATTGCTGCTGAAACACTTCTATTCTCATATTACCATAAATATTCTATACCTGTGGGTACATTTAAATGGGGCAGTGATGGAAAGCTATTTCCTTTTTGACAGATATCATTTAAAGTCTGATCCGAACAGAGTTATCAAAAATGTCACATAGACATCAGACATATTACAGGATTCACATTATCTGAGCATCACTCAAGCAGGCATAAGGTGGGCACCAGGACAGGATAGAATAAGTCACATGAGAAATGCATAATCAGGAAACTGTGCTGAAGACTTACCAGTCAAAAATGTGGTAGCACTTTGCTTACCTTTGTGTGTGTGTGTATGTATATATATATGAAGGCTTTTTTTTCTTTTTTTTTTTTAAACATTTTTCAGACTTATTTGAATTTCTGCTTGATTGAAAGAGTCTTACTGTCAAAATAATACTTCAATAAAACAATTCTTATCACAACATTTATTTATCAGGTTTTTGCTTTCTAAAAACTTTAACTTCAGTGCTTGGATTTTGCTCAGCTGATATTGTTTGCCTATAAAAAAAAACACCTAAGTATGGAATCTCAATGAAACTCATCAATAAACTAATCGTGCGTAGATTATGTGATAACTAAACCATCCTCATGACCACTTAGCAAACTAACTCAAGTGACAAAAGAAGAAAAAAACATGTTTCCCTTGTGTTATGTCATAGAGTGATAAAAGTATCTCCCAGATTTTGGTTGAAACATTCTGTCAACGATGCTCATGATGTTTGGAAAATCACGGAAGTAGCACTGCAACCACAATGTCTTTGTCTTATGGAACCTCCATGTCTTTACAAAATTACGCTCCTATACAACTAAACCTAATCCCCAATTACAATGTATTCTCTCAATGTATTCTGAGAGAAACTAATTTTGTTTTGAAGTAAATATATTGTCAGATTTGATGATTTTGTTTGGGATGGATGTGGCTCAGGTGCTGGAGTGGGTTGTCCACTGATTGCAAGGCTGGCAGTTCGATCCCCCCACATGCCAAAGTGTCCTTGGGCAAGATGCTGAGCTCGAAGTTGTTCCCGATGGCTATTGGTGTGTGTGTGTGTGTGTGTGTGTGTGTGTGAATGGTGGATGAGAAAGAAACATATAGTAAAGCGCTTTGAGTACCACTAAAGTAGAAAGATGCTATGTGCAGACCATTTACCATATCTGTATTTAAAACAAGACACACTGCATTTTTGTATGAATTAAGAATGGAGTATTTTCTACCTGCATTTTATGGTTCTTGTCTTTATTTACTTGTGTTTTCATATGTTGCAGTACAGTTTCAGGACTGTTTGTTATTATAATATTATAATAATAATATAATAGTTTACCACTGCACTTTAGTTTCAATTTGGAATAAATACTTACAAAGTCATGAGCCATGTTTGTCTTATTTAAAAGATAATCCATTTTACACACGTCATAAATAGTGTCTTCTGTGGAATAACATTTATTTATTTATTTTATTTCATTTTTTTGTTCTTCAAGACATAAATAAATTGTTAAACAGCATTTTATTTTCTCACTGTGCTAATTGTGGCTCACTGTGTGTGTGTGTGTGTGTGTGTGCTTGCGCGCGTGCGTGTGCGTGTGCATGTGTGTTGGCTTGGCAGAAAAAGAGATGTGTGAACTGGAATAGGACAGGGCTGGTGGAGGGATTGAGAGATGTTTTTTTTTTGTTTGTTTGTCTCTAGCCTGCCTGTTTCTGCTCCAACCTGTCAGTCATGGTGTCTCAATGAAGACCTCCGTGAGTGGCAGAATGGTTGGGGAACATGGCCTGGACTGATTTAGGGGCAAGTGAATCTGAAGGTCTGCAGGTTGTTTTGTGGGTGAGTGGGGCTGGGAGTGCTGACCCTGTGCAGAGTTCAGAGCAGCAGGAACTTGTGGACCTGTCAAAGCTCACAGCTGAATACAAACAGCCAGCACAAAGGAGGAACCTGCCTGGCCTGGCTATTGATACCCATGCTCATGAGCCACTCTATTGGCTTACTGTTTTCTAAGAAGCACAGTTTCTGAGCTGGATTTTGCCCTGGCAAGGTCATTTATCTAACTTTAAAATGCTTCCAAAGCTTTTGTCTAGAGTTTGAGCTACTGGAAAGAGTTCTCATTAAGGGAAGGCTAATATTTCGTCATTCCATATTTTGGCTGCCGCCCCACACTCAGCGCCTGGATGACGCGGTTGGACCGTGCCCTTCTCCGCCTCTGAGATGAGGCTTCTCTCAGCTTAGTTTATTCCATCTGCTTCTCTCTGTGCATCAAGCCATCTCTCTGGCTTTTTCTCTGCCTCACAGACTAGGACCTGGCTCTGGTATTGTCCACATGCCGGGGAAGGAATTTGGCTGTGACATGTTGCTGGGACATTATTCCGGCAGCTGGCATTTGTAATATAGAGGCTGGGGGTGCTTGGCAACATTGGTGTGGATGAGGAGGAGTGAGTCTGGTACTACTGAGTTCACCCAGAGAGCCACTTAGTGTCTGCTGATGTTTCTATGAACCCTGAAGACTGTGGAAGACAAGCATCTCACTACAATTCCTTGAGGGGATTGAAGACTACAGTTTTGGCATCTCTGAAACACTATTGTCCACTTCTTTATTCATACTTCAGTCTGATGCCAACGCTTCTAATATATTATACACAATTCATTGTTTTAGCAGTCAGAACAATTTCAGTAAGTTAAGGGACACATCAAATATTCTGGCTATGCTTTTGTGCCTCACACGTCTTGTGGGTATATCAAGGTCGGTTGCATATGGTGTGGTCAAACAACCTGCACTCCATTTTAATATAAATTAATTTATACAATATTGTCTCTTATCCTGGTTCTGCAAGTGTACATGTATTGGTCTCTAGTGGGTCCTGACGCCCAAGGCTCAGGAGTCCCAAGATAAATTTAAAGGATTATCACACACACACACACACACACACACAGATAGAGAGAGAGAGAGAGAGACAGATGGTTTTCTGTGCTTTGAGTGACTTTCATTGTTTAAATATTAAACCAGGTAGAGCAAAAAGGAAGTAAAAAACTGACCTTGAACGTTTGAGGTTTCCTATTCAGCAGACTTGTCTACACATCACTTCATTAGGTACATTCAGAACTAATACAAATGTAAATAAAACAGTTGTATAAAGTCTTTTTTTGTTTGTTTCTAGAGGAAGCTGTGGGAAGTATGATCAGCTGTCCCAAATGTGTGACATGTTGAGTCTATGTTGGTTGGTGCTGGAAGAACAAAATCTTATAATTCTTATAATTGCATATTCTGTGGTGTACCTGTTCATTTCATCAACTGTTTTTTCCTGTTTATTGGTTTACCATTTGTTTAGATGATGTCCAATTATGACGTCATTTCACATGAGTAAGAGCAGCACAGCACTTTTCTGTTCTTCAAAAATGATTGGAATTATTCATCAAGCTTCTAAAAAGTAAGTAAATAACCCTGGAGGGATAGTTCATCTCTGCTTCTCAGTATGTTAATATGACTCAAGACACAGTGACAAACAGAGACACAGAGAAACAGCACTGTTAACTCATTATAACTAACAAAACCAAAGATAATATTACATTGATCATGGACCGTTAAGCATCAAATGAAAAATTCAAGGTTTTAAAACTATTCAATGTAAAAATGTAGTATTGTGGTATAAATGTCTAAACTTTAGGGCCCTTAAGTTTTTATTTGTGTTTTAAGTGTGCATATTACCAAATAAATTTGCAGTTAGTACAATTACCAAAGTCATTGCTTCTTTTAGAGTCCAAAAGGTCTAACATACCAGCAGTTGCTGGTAATGCAGTCTGCTAAAACCACCCAGCTACAGCAGGATTAGCGATGAGAATTAGATACTCTTTTATATAAAAATAAAACAAAGCAGTTTGCAGTAATGACTGCTACTAATGCACCACTTTTGGCTACAGGCAACCTCAAATTCAGTGTTATATTCAAGTCGTAGTTCAAAGCAGTAGGCAGCCACTACCACAATTATTACCACAATACATTTATTCAAATGATGTGATCTATTTATTTATATCTGCAGTCTACACAGCAACATGACAAAGCTTTAGAAGAAGGCTGCAGATTAGAGAACATTCAAACAAGGATTCAGCTCAGCTCCTTCTTGGCAGGTCTGTTTGAGTGGCTGCTCTGTACTTATATCCATGTTGACAGTCCAAGAAAAAAATGCAAGGTAACATTTTTATTCTGAGCTTTAGAGCACTGGATATAATGATATTGTAGTGTCAATTAATTGATTTGATTTTGAAAACACATGAGGGTACTTCACAAAGTTCTCGGCCTCACCAACAAACAAGGGGTGTGACTTCCATTTTGGGACATAACTGTATTCTGTAAAGCCTTTATCACTATCTACAAAAACTCAAATGTTTGAAGAAATCATTGAAAAAAAGGAGAGGAAAGCTTTAACCTGGAGTGCTGTTGTTCTAAAGCTATGAGCTCATCCACACAACACAGGTGGCAGTGGCAGAAGCAGCCAAATGAGCCTTTGAACTGTTGCCTCATGCACCTTACTCACTTGACCTGCCACCGTCTGTCTTCTGCCTGTTACCCAAACTGATTTCCAACTTGCGTGATTGCCATTTTCAGTGTGATGACGAAGTCATCTATGTTGGTGAAAAGTATCTGGTGGCTCAAGCTGTGACCTTCCTCTGAGAAGGGATAGCCAGCGTGAGCTTTGCACTGAAGTTAAAGTGACCATGGTTAAAAATAATTCAGGAACCAGGAACAAACTTTCTCCTGTGATGCTTTCTGGTGAGGCTGAGAACCCCAATGACAAGTAGACCGGCGAATAAGAAGCAGCTGTAGTATTACTTTGCAGTACGCCTTTTTTTAGGCATGTGGAACTACAATCATTGGGGGTGGAACTCTGAGGTGATGTTAATGCAGTCCTTCTGAAATAGTGGGGAGTGCGGTGCGATGCCGGGGAGAATCTGACCCTGGGGCGGTGTGTTCATTTTGTCAACGAAAACTTAAACGAAAATTTTTCATTGACGACCCATTTTTCTGTGACTATTTTGTGACAAGAATGTACATTTATGAAGTACTGACAACAAAAATTAAAACAAACTCTCTGTTCATGATCAATTGACGGGTAAAGACGTGATGAAAAAGATGACGCTGGCCCGCTGAACAATCTGGATTGCAACCATCCTCTATGCAGTCAGTGTTTCTCAAAGTGTGTGGCGCCCCCCAGATTCACATTTTAACAGCGATCACAGTTTTTATATGAACATGATCTCCAGTAGTATGCACATTTAAAATGTTCGTAGAAAAGTCTGTTCATTAAAAAAAACAAACAAACAAAAAAAAAAAACTCTGCTAAAAACGCTGCTAATAGAAAACTTTTCAACTTGGGCAATTTTGTGTAGAACACGCTTTCCACTGTTTTCCAACAAATGTTTGGTCGCTCACCTGTCAGAGGAGCTGCACTGCAGACACCTACCGCATCTCCCGGAGCAGCATGTGAGGCGTTCAGGGAACATCTGTAAAATGTAGCATCTATCGGAGCAGCATGTGAGGCGTTCAGGGAACATCGGTAAAATGTACCATCTACCCATGGGCATTTTTTTTTAGCAATAGTTTAGCCTGTGTCCAGTTAATGACTGATATTGATGACAAAATAAATATATTTTCAGGTTAAAACATTTTACAAATATCTAGTCTTGTATCACTGAAAATCATTGCAACATAGCTAAGTTATGCAAAAACAACTGTTCATCATCATGCATGGTGCAGTAATAGTTGTGGCAATGCTGAACCAAAATAATAACGGAGTGGGGCGACCAAATCATGAGCTGGTGTGACCAATGAAGAAAGTTGGTAGCACCAGTGCTACTATTGGAAAAGTTAGCCCTGTAGCACAATCGCCAAGTGCAAGAAACCACATCCAATAGCTGAGGATCTCCTACTCCCCACTGCTCTTGATATGGTGGCAACAATGACTGATGAGACTACCACCGCAAAATTGAAGGCTATATAAACTGGCCTGCTGGATGCTGCCATGTCTGTTAGGGCCAAAGCCAGGAACTTGAATGTCCACAATGCAATCATCTGCGACCCTAGTGAGGATTAAATGGTATACAGAAAATGGAGAGATGGTTACTGCATTGAGATTTCCAGTGAGTGCTGATGGTGTCTCATGATTAGAGACAAAGTGTTTTCATGCCAGCTAGATACGAACATTCATTTTGCTCGTCTATCACTCTCCTCAGCTTTGGACATTGACGAATGACCGCTGCACAGTCCCGTGTTTACCCTTGCCATAGGTCACTATTAGAAGCATATATGAATGCCTGCATTTATTGCAGTATATAGTTTCACTGTGGTTCAGATTTAAGCGTGTTTGTCATATTAAAGCCTACACAAGTCTTCTCATTGTACAGAGCACACACTGTCAATGTCATGATCCCACCCCAGCAGAGAAAAAGTTTGCAGAAGTACAAAGTAGTGCTTTGAGGGTCCTTATAGCAGATTCCCTTCTCTGTTCATTATCTGCTTGCTGGGAAAAACTCATCAGATTCACTTGAGTGTTAAGACTATTAGTCCTCCTGACAGTGTGTCTTAGTCACGGGACAGTGGATTCTGCAACTAAAGCAATATGGCAGAGCTCTGCTCATAGTCATGTCTACAGTCCTTTCAAGGCCTGGGCATTAGTATGCCTGACAGAGTAGGAGTCTTCTTAATTAGCAAAGCTCTGCTTAAAGATTTAAAACTCATTTGTGTTGCTTTAAGCAAGATCAAATATAATATTTTTTGTTGTTGTTTCGCTTACAGCAGTGCAGTCTCACAGTAGAAAGAGACATACAGGTTTTATAGTGTTATCTTTTTACAAACTATAATGGAATGGGGTGGGCAAACAAGTGTAACACATACTTAGTACGCTGTTACGGTTGTTTGGAACGCTGCAGCTGGAGACATGATGGACTATTTGTAGATTGCTTTCCACGTTTAGAGCACTGAGGAGAACTAAAAGAATAGCAGGATCAAATATAGGATATTTTATTTTATGTGAAATAGAAGTTAGTCCTCCTAAACAAAGAACTGCAGTAAAACGACAACAATATCAATAAAGCTAAACATTGATTTTTATTCTGTATGATTCTTTTGTGCTTCTTATATAAATGGTTAAGTACATTAATAGAATGTCACAAACCACTCTTTATCGGGTTTTACTTCTATTGCTCTTAGCCGCACCAGCATTAGAAAATTGTGCAAAATACTAGTAGGACATATAACTGTAGAAACAAACAGTTCTTCGGTGTACCTGTCAGGTCAAGCCAAATTAAATTTTATCTACAGAGCCCGAAATCACAAATTTGCTTCTGGTGATGTTATCTGCACAGTAACAATTTTACTGTATAAACAATAAAAAAATATATAGACTATAACCAAACTGTACATTAGTACAGTACGTATCTGGGAGGGCTTTGAGTATCTTCAAGGTGTCACCAAACAGATCTGAGTCAGAAGACCTCCTCTCCTACAGAGAGAGTAGACAACACAAACACAGAGTAAATGCATTTTTTACTATAGCTTTCTCCTTATGTGTTTGTATAACTCTGCATACGTCATTTGCTGAATACAAACACACACACACACACACACACCGAGTGTATAGGGTTAGGGTTAGACCTTTTATCACCTCATAAAAGGTCAAATGCTGTGGTCCCAATACTAGTCATGAAGTTAAAAGTCATTAACTACATCTCTGGCACTTGTATGATAACTCTTGAATTTGCACTGTGCTACAAACAGTAATTTGGTCATATAGTCCAATGCAACAGTCCTGTTCCTTTTTTCCTGGCAGAGAACATGGTGTAAAGGACAAGCTGTGTAAATGCAGTGTTTGAATTTATCAGAGAAGCAACTAAAGTTCAGCTCACACTCTGATGCAGTTAACAACAGAACCACCATTGAGTCATCAGTACCCACAAAGGCTACGCTTATTATTACCCACATTGTGGTGCACTGTCAGGGGACAGATCAGATCCTATTGTGAGTCAGGCTCGGGCCTAAAGATGTTTAGACATTCTTTAACACAAAGGAAACTCAAACCCAATGCCCAGGGCTGCTGCTTTCTTGCCTAAAAATCAAAAAGACTTCAAGCACCTAAGGTATTCTGCTGACATGTTCCCTTTTTATGCTTTTCATTCCTTCACTGTGAGAGAATCTTATCAAAGGGCTCCATCACAGATTTACAGAGGCTGTTTAAACAGATAAATAGCCGCATTCACAGTCTGTGTCCTCAGAAAATGTAGCTGGACCTTGAGGACTGTCTATCTCCTGGATGCACAATAAATAAGGTCACAGTGAAGTTTTAAAACAGGATAGAGCTGTTATTATGGTCTGCCATCACCACTTCTAATTTTCAGTTTTTTATCCAGCCAAGTGTATTGCTGCATTGGCTGTTAAAAATACTGCAGCTGATTTAAGTGGGAAGCTCTCCAGTGATGCAGCCGTCACTGTGGTGAAGTCTGTGGTGGTGGTGAAGTCAGACTAAATGCATGCTCAGTGACAGTAGAATCAAGGATAGTTAAATTGGTGACTTTTTCAGTCTTGAAAATGTAAAATGTAGAAAATAATAACAGAAAACATTGAGCTTTGGTTCTGCACGCCAGGTGATTAGTCCAGTTCTCAGAATATTATACAAGAGTTGTAACCTTGTATTGTTATAAACTTGTGAGACGAGATAATTCCTTTGTTGTAAAATTTTGAGAAGCGCCATCACACACACACAGTGTGTAATGGAACGTATGAATTTTACTTTATAAACTGCAGCAAACATGCATGTGCACAAACACTGATGCTCATTGGTGTTTATCAAAAATAATAAATTTTGTGCAAGCTGCATACTGAGCTATTTGCTTTTGCAGGAAAAAATCCCTGGACTTCCCTTGTCCTAGCAACTAACCATAGACTATATATAAAAGAATATGACAAAGGAACACAGATAGGCGTGAACTTGAACAGAGCGTTATGTAGTCCCCTGGGTAATGCAGTTTATTCAGGACCATTATAAAAAATACAGAATCCAGAGAACCTGATACGGAAAGGGCTGAAAAAGGTACCACCAAGATTTTGAGAAGTGCCAGTGTGCTACAAATAGTCCCAGTACATCCAGGAGTAAAACGTAGAATTGCTGGTACCTTGTACTGGTGTGCACCATCAGACAATTTCATATAACATAGTAATTGTAATGGAAAAGTAAATATGCAAGTATTTTTTTATTAAGTCCTGTACTTAATAGCAATTGTAAGTCTACTGCATTTATTTGACAGATATAGTTAGGAATTACTTGAACCACAATATTCCCTTATCCATTTGATAATAATATGAAACAGATTAGATTCAACTGTATTGTCATTGCACAGAGTGCTAAGACAAGGACATGCAGTTTAGCATCCAACCAGAAGTGCAAAAACAACAGTACAGTGTATTATACACAGTATGGGTATACACATGTCAACAGAGTGGTATGAACACACAAATTATATGAATACCATAGCTGTGTATACATTATAAGATAGATAAATGTACATGTAAAGGATGTTCTCTGCATTGGTCAAAGTTCACCAAGATTCTTCAGTCTTCTCTAAAGGAAAAGACACTGCTGAGTCTTCTTGATGAGGGTTGAGGTGTTGAGGGTCCAACAGAGGTATTCAGAGATGTGGATGGTCAGAAATTCAAAGCTGGAAAAACTCCTAGTCTCATTACATTGCTATGGATGTGATTGTGGTCAGTCTTTGACCTTCCTGATATCCACCATGAGCTCCTTGTGCTTGTTGGTATTGAGGTCGAGGTTGTTGTTGTTGTTACACCACGCTGCCAGATGCTGGCTCTCTTCCCTGTAGGCTGTCTCATCGTTGTTGATAAGACCCACCACTGTTGTGCCATCTACAAACTTGATAATGGTATTGGAACTGTGTACAGGAGTGCAGTTGTAGGTGAACGGCGAGTAGAGCAGAGGACTCAGGAAGCAACCCTCTGAAATGCCAGTGTTCAGAGTTGGTGTTGAGGAGGTATGATCTCCAAGAAGTCCAATCTCAGCAGCAGAGGAAGTGCTGGTGCCAAGCTCATTGAGTTTGGTGACTAGTTTGGAAGGGTGATGGTGTTGATCGCTGAGATGAATTCAATGAACAGCATTCTCACATAGGTGCTGTTGTTGTCCAGGTGGGAGAGGGCGGAGTGAAGCACCGTGGAGATGGCAACCTCTGTTCTCCTGTTCTGGCGCTAGGCGAATTGGAGTGGGCCCAGTGTGGGAAGCAGATAAGTTTTGAGATGAGCCAGGACCAGCTTCTTGAAGCCCTTGATGATGATGGGGGTGAGTGCAACCAGGCTCAGTCAGCTACCCAGTGCCAATCCAGGGATGCCATCAGGACCAGCAGCTTTAAGACCTGTTGTAATTGTTGAAACTACCCTGTATATAATTAAAATTAACACATACTTTTATTATCAGGTAAAACTATAACATGTGGTATCCATCTTGTTGCATCAAAATTTACTGTGCTGATGCATTATGTCTAGTATTAGTATGGGTGATGTTGATATTAGTAACAAAACAGTGATAATACTCTAAAACGGGTCTTTTTGCATTTTAAATAATTCAAGTATATTTAGTTGCTAAAAACGTCCTGAGTTTACCTTGAATTTCAAGTCATTAAGAACAGAATCTGAATTTGTCCTCCACACTATGTGTTTGAAATGTTAAAAAAAAAAAAAAAAAGCACAAAAGTGTCTACAGCAGGAATCATTGAGAATGCTGCAGACAGGATAGGGACATCACAAAGTATTGAGATATGGACATAACACAACAACAACAACAACAACAACAACAACAATGTTAAAACGTGTGCAAACTAAAGGGTTCTTATAGACTCACTTGGGCTTGTTTTTTAAAAAAACAAACAAAAAAAAACAAACAAAAAAACCCATTTATGTCCTAAATTGAACTGGACAGTGTAGTGGTTTTCAAGACAGTTGCTCTCCTAAAAACTCACCTCTGAGTATCACAATTACATATTTACAAGTTGTTTGTTTGTTTGCTTGTTTGTTTATTTTTGTGAAAATAATTCCTTCATTCTTTACAATGGCTTGCATGTTACTTCACACGTTTCACCCTTTCGATTGTGCAGATCTATGAAGTCCACACTTCTCTCTCCACCCACTCATTCACTCTTGGCTGCTAGAGCTCAGCACACCGGCTGACCAATGCCTCTGCTGAAACACTGTGAAACTACAGTACACCACACAGTGGCAAGTTGAAATAGTGGAGTAATTCAGCTATACATGTTAAAACCAGAACCCCATTCTGAAGGAGAACAATGATGCGTAGAACCCCGTCCGACAAGTTAGCAGAATTGATTCCTTTGATTTGTTACATATAAAACACTGATCCTCTGAATCTCAGATTTTTAGAGGGTCGTCAGTACACAAGGTGGTTCAAGGTGAAAATGCTCAAACATGGCATTCAGCGCTTATTTCACTGATGATGTATCCTCTAGCATATACAAGTATTATATGAGCATGTAAACAGAGTTAAAAACTTGATTTTTACCAGAGGGGTCTTTAAAAGCAGTAATAGCTAAATGCATTGGCAACTCTTTACATTTTCTGTCCTGCTGAGCAAATTAGGATCAATGATGTAGCTTATAAATTGTTGTTCCGTCTGCCTTTTTGGTTCTGACTGTAGGGACAAAAAGGATAAGATACCTGTAAAACCCAGAATACTTTCAGAAACATACAATTATCTTGTAAGCAAGGTTTTGAAACACAACACATACATCTAAGTTGAATACTGTTGCGTTCATTTAAATTACTCTGTATTAACTGAGTTGACAATAGGGCTAGTTAAATTCTGTTTAAATGTCAATATAAACCAATTCCAGTCTTGCTCAATTCTAATTTGGAGAAGGATTGTGAAACAAGGTCAGATGATATGTCTTGTTCTATGGAGATGGGCTACTTGCATCATTGTGATAATCTGAAAGGAGTATAAAACTATTTAAGTGAGAGGTTTTGCTCAGCCTGAGGTCACTGTGCCGAGGCTTTGGGTAGCTCTGTGCTGTTTTACGATTTTTGATTCACACCCCTGTCTTCTGAAAGCTGCAAATATGTCACATTGTAATTGCGTCATCTTCAGTTTGAGGTGTGTCAGGCTGATTTGAAATTTGAAAGGCTATATATATACACACACACATACACACACATTTTTTTTCATACACAGTTGCACATGCATAACACAGGATGTGTAGCTGATAAATCCATGCACAGAAATGTGAGGGCAGTAACATCACATCTGGAAATATTTTAGATCCCATTTTGAAAATTAAGTAGTTCCTTAATAGGAAACCATTGTGTGACTATTAGATAATTATTTCCATGCATTCTAAGCTATTTATAACATCTGAAGTTTTGCATTTAAAGTTTATTGCCATTTTCTTTGTTGATGTCATGAATGCTATTTTTCATGCTTTTCTGCGCTTTGACAAACTAACTCATTAACTGAAGTAGAAATGAAGAGACAGGCAAAAACTACAGCTGCTACATTTAGAAACAATGTAAGCCCTGGAGTCTATTGTTACATGTAACAGTGAATATAAGAGCTTTTTTTCTTTAAGAGGAGAAAAGCATATTGTCAGTGTCAGGGTATTCTTTGCCTTCAGTTTCCATTAGGCAAAGCGAGGATGAAGATCATAGCTCTTCTAAAAGGATAATACTGCTGCCAGCTCTGACTAAATAAAAACAACTCATTCAAGCATTTTGTGCAGGAGAAAGCATATGACTTAACAGCCATCTGCTTAATTCAGCATTGTGTTTAAAAAAAAATAAAAAAATCAAATCGGAATGTTTTTTCAATCAGCTCACCGTCTTCTCTCTTTTAAAGCCACTTTTAAAGCCATAATACTTGATGACTTTCTTTATGAGTTAAGCCATTAACTGAGGCTATAAATGGACAAGTTAATCTGGGCAGGGAGATGGAAGAGGGGGGCTGCATGGTGGCAGAGGTGGTGGAAATGATGGTGGGGTGTTTCTTAAGTTTGAATGTTCTCTCCAGTCATTTTTGTCAAGTTGCTAATGGAGATGTCCTGCTGAGAGATATACCAAGTGTTTCACAGAAAGAAATGATGTGAGGGCCCATGGACTGACATTGCAAACCCAAATGGCCCATTGTGAATATGAAGCGGAAAACTGCCCATATTTGAGATAACCTGAGGGCCTGCTGGGGCCATGTTGAAGCAAAGAACACAATAGCGGGATGGATGAGCGAGAGAAAGGAAAGAAATGTCAAAAAGATAGGTCTGAGAAGACCACAAAGAGAGGGGAGTGTGAAATTTGGGCATGAGGAGTTAGGGGAGGAATTTGGACAAAATAAAAAACAGAAGAAAAGAGACTCAGGAGGGGAGAAAGCAGTGAATGGAATAGCAGAGCGTAGCAGAGTGGGAGCAGCAATGACATTAAATCTGTGGCTGAAAACAGATGATTTCCCATTTAACACTCCATTGGGTTCGCCGTTATCCTGGGTACTGCCTGGCACTGTGACGGCGCCACTGCTTTCCTTCTGTTTCACAATAACAACGCCTCAAACCATCCACCCTCCACACACAACAACACACACACACACACACACACACCATCCACTACACAGCCCTCCTATTGTTCACCTACTGTACTGCTCAATATACCCACCACAGAGGCTTCCAGAACAATATTAGAGAGCCTGCAGGATCCTGAGTGAGGGGTGGGTGGGTGTTGGGGGTGGAGGGTGGAAATGAGGTTCGGAGGAGGGGGTGTATGGTGTCCAAATAACAACAATCTACCACCCACACCTCTCTCTGTAGGTAGAGTAATGGCACGCAATGCACTCAATGGGAGGTATTGTCAACAGATGTTTTTTTCCTTCTTCTTCTTCTTTTTCTTTTTGTGGGGGAAATGATCAGGCAACAAAGTAATTTTCTCACTTCTACTGAGAGAATTACAGACAAACAAGATCACAAGGAAAGAGAAAGTGAGGAGCAATTGTGTGTTCAACCTCAAACTCTGCAGATATTGTTGAACTGGATTTCACCAAAAGGGTCATTGGGAGATGATCTGCGATTGTTTTCTCTGTATTCATGTTCTTGTGCTCAAGGTGACTGTGGGCTATAGTCAGAACTGAGTGACAAGTGCCACCTCAAATCAGTTGAAGCATGACTGAAATTTATTGATTACTAATGTATAATATATAGTAATCTAAACCTGGATTAAATCCAACTGGCAAGGATAAGATCAACAATGATTGTATTCTGTCAACAAATACCTTTGAGTGATCTGTGCCATTAAACAGTGTCAGTGTTATTCAGAAATAATATCCCATCCTTTGCTAACTCGTATTGCGTTATTAACATCAACATAGCACTTGAGATGTCAATGAATGTCCATCAACAATGGACGTCTTTGGTTCAGATAGAATACAATTGTGTTGCCTAGAAGACAAATCTTGATCTCCAGATATTTGTTTGCATAATGAAATATCTCAAAAGCTGGCATTTACTATCACAAAATGTGTTTACCGCAAATGTCAAAGTCATTTGTTTGAGACATATTTCCTGACCGAACCATACATTTTTATCTGGATGGCAAACTAGTATTTGGTTTTCTTCAGCCTAATCATTAAAAAACATTTTTGTTGCTTTTCTACTGTTTAGGCATTGCATTCCCAATGTCATTTTGTTTTAGTTTTTTCTAAGCAATATCTGGCACAAGGACGTCCTTTAGGATTATTGTAGTTTTAGCTTGTCTTCTCTTGTCTTGCTTTGCTAAGACACACTTTGTTAAACAGATTAATAATAGAACAGGTTTTAGCTACTTTAGGATGTTGGTTCTGAGGTAGGAAATGGTTGGGCATGGACACGAATTCTAGGTGTTAGTAATGAGGCACAATGGCAGTCTTGGCCAGTTTTAAGGGTGTATGCCATACAAGAGGTTTTCACTCAATTAAAGGCGGTATTTCCCCCAGGAAGAAGGGAAAAGTGAAATTATTCCTGCTTGTTAAACCTGCCACTTAATTTCACTCAAATTATTACTTATGATCCCAAGGATCCCTAGGCTGATTGTTTCTCTCTGCCTTCCCCTCCCTCCCTCTGCCTTCTGCTTAGTTTGCAGCAACAGAAAGAAGCTGTTCCATCAGCTCTGGTAAATGGCTTCATTGGGGAGAAGCTGTGAGCTCCCTCTGCTTTGGAAACTAGTGCTATAGTCATCTGAACATCATCACGCCAGATTGGAATATGAGCTCATACTCTGGGAAGCACATTTTGTGTGGAGGACAAAAATCAAAATGATCCCCACAATGCATGCAATATGTACTAACAGCATTTCTGGAGACTGTATTTTCTTTTGTTCTAGTTACATTTAAAGATAACCCAAAAGTTAGGCTGTACTGTTTGTTTAACTGAGCCGTCGCATTATCAAAATCTCATTGGTCAGCCACAAGAATATGTGTTCTCATATATTTCCTGAGCTGGGGATTTGCAACTTGGCATTTTTTGGCTGTTCATTTGGCAGTTTATTTGGCAATTTTAGCAGTTAAATGCAACATCCTAATCAAATACGGCGACATGATGGTGATGATGTCATAAGTAATGATGCAGTTCTTACATTGCTTTGCTGATGTATGTCGAGATTATAGGTGAATCCTTTCAGTTGAATCTTTCAAAACAATGTGTGGATCTGGGTTGTGAAGTGTGGTGTGATGACAGAATAAAAGCTTAAACTTTGAGAAATCTAAAGAAAGCTGAATGGCATGATATGATGGTGTTTGAACTTGTTCCACTTTTACCTGATCATCGTAAGAGAGGGCGGTAGGAGGCAACTGGACTTCTCCTTGTTCCGGAAGATGTGAACATTGAAGATTACTGGAAATCTACACACACAGACCAAGATCTGGGGTCTGTTTCACGAAGCAGGTTCAACAAACTCTGAGTCTAATCCTGAACTCTGAGTTGATCTACTCTGAGATAGAAAACTCTGAGTTTCTGGTTCCAGAGCAGTGGATTTTTTTACTTTAATCAACTCGGAGTAGTTTCACCTGGAGTTAAGTGCGTGCACCACAACTACAAAAAGCCAGCATCGATGGAGCCCTGAGTCGACGAGTCACCATGGCAACGAGGAAGAGGAGGGCTGCTTTTTTTACCCCACTAGAATTGGAAATCTTAAAGCGCTCATACGGCGAGTTTGAACACATTTTTAAAAAGAAGTGCAACACTGCTGCAGCTGCAAAACAGAGGGAGACGGTGTGGAGAACAGTGCTGCTCGGGTCAGTGTGTAAGTTTAAATGTCGTCCTTTGCCATCACAATAATATTCCAGGAAAACAGCTTGAAGTGAAGCCTATTAATTTATTTCATTTAGGTGCAATCCCGCGGGGGAGAAGCGCACTTGGCAGCAGCTTAAGATGAAATATAAAAACATTGTTCAAGTCTGAGGTTGCAGCACAATCTCATCAACAGAATATCATTTCAAATTAATTTAACAGATCTCTACATTATTCACCTGCAATCCTGTGGAACTCCTCCTTGATGGCTCTGACAGGTTATGTCCAGGAAAAAAACAACCTATTAGGTAAAAGTCGTTTCAGGGTGAGGCACACTTTTCTGACCGCCCTGCATACAGTTGCCTTACTCAAGTGCTCTGCATCTCTGACATTGTACAAAAAACCTACATTTGGAAAGAAACGCAGCGCAACACACAATATCTGCTGGGATGTGACAGCATGACTATGGTTGGTAATGCTGCACATGTAAGGACGGATTAGGTTGTATGTAGATGATGGACTGTGATGTGAAACGGTACCGCTCAAAAAGATAACTGTCTGGAAATGCTAAAACATCTGTGTGCGGTCTGATAACCATTTCCTGCACAGTAATGCTGCACCTTCATCCACAGGATTGTTATCAAAAGGACACGCCATGTTAGTGAAAAAAGTTGCCTGATGGACTTCTGATATAGTTGACTCTGACTTTTTAAAATGATTTTTGACAGACGGCAGAACTAGGCTACGCTAAAACTCGCCTGCTGGCTGAATGAATGAATGAATGAATGAATGAATGAGGAAATCAAATAGCGTATGTGGCTTAACGAAGGCAGAGACAGAGAGAAACTCGAGGTTCATTGAGACAAACCAGGTTCGGTTTTTGGAAATCTGTCTCCATAACCTCCCCTGCCGTGTCCGTCGACACAGCAGTTTGGGGTGGGAAGTTAAAGGAAATGCACTGGCCGTCGCACATAGTCAATTCTCTCCGGTTCCTTCTAGTCATGGTTAGTGTCATATTGTTTTCTGACTTGCTCTGTTAGGTTAGAGTTTGAACTGATTTTTACTCTTGAGTAGAGATTACAATCTCTTTCTTTTGGGCTTCCGCCTTCGAAGTTTGTCTGGTTTTGGTCTTTGTTTTCTTCAGTAGTTGATTAATCGATTGTCGTTACGTTGTCCTGGCTGGGGTTAGGAAAGACATGGGGTAGGGGATAGAGAAAGAGGTTAGGGTTAGGCAAGAGGTGGGGGAGGGTGGGAGAGAGAGAGAGAGAGAGAGAGAGAGAGAGGTTAGGGTTAGGAAAAAGGCAAGACAGAGAGGTAAAGAGAGGCTAGGTTGTTGTGTCAGGAGTAGATTTTATAGGGTTCCAGTTTAAGCGTAAAAAGTGGGTAATTGACGTCGCATATTTGTAGTTTTGAATGGTTGACAGAAGGTCAGAATAACGTTTTAAGGGTTTTTTAAAATTTTTTGTTTATTCCTCTTTGTAGGTTTTGATAAGTTTTTAAGTTACTGATTTTTAAAATAATTTTTTGTTATTAATAATTTTAGGACACATCATCAGTAGTGGACCCCAGGTTATAGAGTCTGTTACTGCGGTAACTGGCCGAGGTCTTAAGTTACCTCTCTGTGAAACAGACTCGACTTACCCCTCTGTCTCTGGTTTGAGTTACCTCCCTATTTCAAACGGAAAACTCAGAGTTTCCCTCGTTTCAGGGTTAGCAGACTCAGAGTTTTCACTAAACCTGCTTTGTGAAATGGACCCCTGCTGTTTGACTCCCACCACCCACTCCAGCATTAGCTATCTCAACCATGGCTACCCTGTGGCTATCCCAACTGGACTTTAATGAAGTCAGCAAAAAGAGACCAAAAAAAGCAGCACAACATCAAACAGAAGAAAAGACAAAGAACATTGTTAGCTTTATTTGCCTGGAGTATCTGAGAAATATCTGAGAAATTTCGAAGGATATTCTGCAATTTTTACATTTTAAAGTGCAGTCTTGGATAATGCTGCACACATTATGTGGAAGTCCAATGTTTGCAATGTGAACATTCAATTCAACAAATACCATGATGCAGTATATCCATAAAAGTTGAATTTAATTAACTTTAATGACAATTTGTCTGGCAGTTAACCATTTTTGTTTGCTTTTTGAAACATTTCTGTACTGTTGTCAAGTTAGATACTGTCCCCACCTCAACCCCCTCCTGCTATTATTGAATTGAATTAGATATATCAGTTTGTAGGAAAGCAATTGTGTAACATCACATAACTGTCAATCATGAGACTGGGCTTCTTGTAGGACGGCAGATATTTTATGTTTCATACTATCCCTTACAATCTGTGCAAGTCTCTCCATTTCCTCTTTGCTTCATCACATAAGTTCATTGAACTCTGTGCTGTTTATGTGCGACTGCATAGAGGTGGTGGACTGCAGTCATGATGGACAACTAGCAATCATTCAGCACAGCTCTAATTAAAAGGCTCTTTAATTACATGCTGAGGAAGTGAATATCGGTAAGTGTGATGAAACGCAGCTTTGACTTTGAAAGAAAGGCTCATCCTGATGAAATGCTGCTCTGACATTGAAAGAAAAGCACTTCCTGAATGTCACCCACAGATACGCCTTCTCAATAAATCACCATTTCAAGGATTGCAAATGAAAAATTGGGTTGGTTAGATTTTCACAAGAGCACACAGCCAGCCATCCACAAACCCACCTGCACTAAAATCTGCCTTAATTTGCTCCTTTCCTGCTACATATACATCTTATTTTTCTGTGAAAACACTAATTTTGCAACAAAGTACACACACACACACACACACACACCCACACACACACACAAGTGACCTAGATCACTAGAACACATGACTCTATACGCCTGCAGAAAATTCGTAGAGCACAATTTTCCCAACATACTCCCCAGGCAGAGTCTTCAATCTTCCTACTCCAAGGAAATCTTAAGCAGAGGATTAGCGTTTTCCAATTTGTGCATTGAAACTTGCATCATTCTTTCTATTTAATCAGCCGCTTGTTTTAAACTGACAACAATTAAAAACAAAATGCTTGAGGAGGGGAGAGTGGGCCATTTGCACTGTGTGCTTTACAAAAAGCAGATTAAAGAATAATGGCATATCACCAGCTGTAGTAATCTTACAGAAGAGAATGAGTGAAGACTCTGCTGAATAAAGGAATAATTAAAAAATCTATTAGGCATTGCTAATGAATTTAAGGCATGAGAGGTCTGTTCCTCTGAGGTGAAGATGAAGTCAAAGAAGATATACTATACTATCAGAAATGTCCATTAATTGGCTTACAGCTGGGTTGTTGAGCTACTCTAATACACTCTGTCAGTGCAGCTTGTTATAGTGTCATTATTTTATTGTTGGGGTTTTGTTGTTGTTGTTTTGAAAGTCTGAATTTTAGTGGTGCTCTATCATGGGACTTCTGAGACAAACAAGAGAAGAGCTGCCAACTTATCACCACCTGTTAGTAAACTGGATCCCACGGTAGCAGCGACTGTTGAACAACTCCAGATCATTCCAGGGCAGTGGACATGATATCCCCATCCCACAGAGACTCAGTTTATCAGCTGACTTAGAAGAAGGAAGTGGAGCTTGGCTCAAAATGTGTTTAGCAGAATGGAAGAATTACTGGCTCTTGGTATATTGCAGAGCTACATGAGAAATTCTTGTACAAGGTTGGGTTGTCTCCTTTGCACCTTCCCTTGAAGATTTTCCATGCACAATTAACTCAAGCTACTCCAGCAGATGCTGGGGGGTTATATGGTATGTCTTATCAGCTTAGAGACACCGTAGGATCCAGAAAACATACAAAAAGTACCATGGTGACGTTTTATGTGTGAACACTCACCTCAGGATCCCCAAGAGAATTTGGAATATATTGTTGGGAAAAGGGACATCTGGACTACCTTTCTTGGCCAGCTTTAAGCATCCCCAGTATAAATGACTAGCACTTGGTGCCATAATATTTGAAAGCTTGGGGCCTGATGCAAGTCTTTGTTGTTAACAGGAGAGAGGTGACAGGAAATAGAGGGGAAACAAATCAAGCAAAGTCCTTGGTTCGACTGGTTAGCATGTTTCTTTTTTGAAAATGCATGTCTTTTCCTGGGCTGCATGGTGACTCGGTGATTAGCACCCCCATCCCACAGCTAAAAGAACCCTGGTTCACGTCCCGACCTGGGCCTGGGATCTTTCTGTGTGGAGTTTGCATGTTCTCCCTGTGCAGCATGGGTTCTTACTGGGTTCTCCAGCTTCCTCCAACAGCCCAAAAACATGCTGAGGCTAATTGGTGATTCTAAATTGCCCAGAGGTGTGAATGTGAGTGCGCTTGGTTGTCTGTCTCTAAGTGTAGCCCTGTGATAGACTGGTGACCTGTCCAGGGTGTCCCCTGCCTTTGCCTGAAGTCAGCTTGGATAGGACTGCTCAAAAAAATTAAGGGAACACCTAAACAACACAATGTAACTCCAAGTCAATCACACTTCTGCGACATCAACCTGTCCAGTTAGGAAGCAACACTTATTGTGAATCAGTTTCACCTGCTGTTGTACAAATGGAATAGACAACAGGTGGAAATGAGAGGCAATAATAGGATGATATTTTGATCACTTTTGCATTTTGTCAGTGCTCTCACCCCTAGAGGTAGCATGAGGTGGTGTCTACAACCCACAGAAGTTGGTCAGGTAGTGCAGCTCATCCAGGATGGTACGTGAATGCGAGCTGTGGCGAGAAGGTTTTGCTGTGTCTCTCAGCACAGTGTCCAGAGAATGGAGAAGATACCAGGAGACAGACCAGTACACCAGTAGATGTGAAGGGGGCTGTAGGAAGGCAACAACCCAGCAGCAGGACCACTACCTCCTCTTTTGTGCAAGGAGGAACAAGTGGAGCAATGCCAGAGCCCTGCAAAATGACCTCCAGAAGGCAACTAATATGCATGTTTCTGCTCAAACTGTCAGAAACAGACTCCATGAGGTGGTATGAGGGCCTGACGTCCACAAGTGGGACTTGTGCTTACACCCCAATACCGTGCAGGGAGATTGGCATTTGCCAGAGAACACCAAGATTGGCCGATTTGCCATTGGCGCACTGTACTCTTCATGGATGAGAGCAGGTTCACACTGAGCACATGTGACAGATGTGACAGAGTCTGAAGACACAGTGGAGAACGTTCTGCTGCTTGCAACATCCTCCAGTATGACCAGTTTGTCGGTGGGTCAGTAATGGTGTGGGGAGGCGTTTCTTTGGAGGGCCGCACAGCCCTCCATGTGCTAGCCAGAGGTACTCTGACAGCCAGTAGGTACCAGGATGAGATCCTCAGACCCATTGTGAGACCATACGCGGGTGCAGTGGGCCCTGGGATCCTTCTGATGCATGACAATGCTAGGCCTCATAAGGCTGAAGTGTGTCAGCAGGTCATGCATGATGAAGGCATTGATGCTATGGACTGACCTGCCTGTTTCACAGACCTAAATCCAACTGAGCACATCTGGGACATCATGTCTCGTTCCATCCACCAACGCCACGTTAAAACCACAGACTGTCCAGGAGTTGACTGATGCTTTAATCCAGGTCTGGGAGGAGATCCCTCAGGAGAACATCCGCCGCCTCATCAGGAGCATGACCAGGTGTTGTAGGGAGGTCATACATGCACGTGGAGGTCACATGCAGGGTTGTGGCAGACATGTGCTCCGTGCAAAGTGGCAATCACCTAACCCTAACCCTGACCACATTTGAGGTAAATATGGACACCTGGCTAATAACAGCAAATACAAATGTAAAACATGTCCTTCCCCGTTGCCAGAAGGTGGCACTGTGACTGTGAATGGATAATGGCATGAGAATGTCATCAGGCAGGACTTTGATCCAACATGTAAAGTTTGAGTCAGAGTGCAACATGCAGAGGGCAGAGAGATGGCACTTACTCTTTCATGGCGAAGCATCAAAGTTCAAAGGGCTGTCATGGACACAGTTTGACAAAAACTCACAGTTTTTGGTATGAGTCATCATCAACATCTTAAGGCTCACATCACTGCATTTGAGATTAATATGGTCAACCGGCTAAAAATAGCACATAAAAGTGTAAAACATGTTGCCAGCAGGTTGGGCTATGACTGTGAATGGATATTGGCTTAAAAACATCCTCTCGGGGAAATACTTGATTTTGCAAAATAGTTGAAAATAGGTGTTCTTGCCTGGTGGTATGGATTGTATAGGCAGCCTGTCCTGTAAAGTGTACACAGTGCCTGCTGTAACAGGCTTTCAGATTAGTGAGACCTAAACAAGATCAGTCCTTTTGAGACAAGATGAATCGATTTACTAAGCTTCAGCCTGCTTGACAGACCTGACAACAGTTTTCTGACTCTAACTATTGATATTTCCACTTGCTCAAAAGTAATCTGTCCAATCCAAAAAACTCAGCTTGTTGTTTTTTTTATCATTGGATTTTTACCACTGTTCCTTAGGTCCCTTGAGTTATGGCCTTTCGTATCAATCCCCATACAGGGATCATCCTCAGCCCTGTGCTGCATGTTAATGGCTTGTAGCAATCCTTTAGTTGTCATCTCTATCACTCTCATTGGCAGCCAGAAGTCATCTTTAGGACCCATTTCCTGACATCATTTTAGTGGCACGTACAGACACATGTACAGAGGAATGTGCAGACACGTATTGTCATTATGAAGGAAAGTCAGCCATAGTAATGATTTGGTTTATACAGTCAATTTCCCCTCCTATTGAGGCACATTATTGTGACACAATTCTACGACATCAAGGGCGAAGCGTTTTTTATTTTTATTTTTATGATGCCTTCCAGCTCCTCTTTGACTCCAATTTTTTCCTCTCCAGTGCAGAATTCTTATTTTTTGGTTTGTTTTTGAGTGTAAGAAGAAAGTGGTCAGTGGAGTCATTGTTAAAAGGGAAAAGTGGTTGCCATGGGACAAATTTTTTGGGGAAAAAAAAACAAAAAAACCCCCTGATCTCTGTGAAAGGCCCATCTGGAGTTCTACCCGCAGGCAGAGTTGCAGAAATAAACAAAAGCCTGGAGGCAGTCCGCTCTGCTCCTATCTCACACTGTGCACTTTTATATCTAAAAGATTTTGTGCTTGCTTTGCAAGTTCATACAGAGTAAGGGTTTTGACTAATATGTGCTTTTGAACAGCAATATATTTATATTACATTTTTTTGTATGATGCTACTAAAAGCCACTGTTTGTGTTAGGTCACTTACTACCATCCATCCATCCATCCATTATCTATACACCACTTAATCCTCACTAGGGTCATGGGGGAACTGGAATTTCTTAATGTCGATTAAGCAAAATTTTAAAAGGTCCCACAAAATGTCCCACTGCAGTACACAACAGCAGAAAATTTTTTGCCTTTAGATTCGGCTTAATTATCTTCATTATGTTGGACTCA